>NC_064857.1:69334956-69634956 GCF_024139225.1 Suncus etruscus | reverse complement strand
GAAATGCAATGTTATTTCAAAGTTTTTACTCATGTCTCTCTTCTTTCTCTCATATTTATCCCCCCTTGATGTTCAGATGTTCTCATCTCAGTTGAAAGATGACAAAGTGGTGGGTCACAGTAATTTAGAAGGAAGGTGGGATACTTTGGTGTTGGCATCTGCCTCATCTCAGTTTCCTCAGAGGTTATTTATGAGGGGATAGAGTGGGAATAAAATACCAGTTCCCTCTCATAACTCACATCCATCCATCCCCACTGGACTTTTTGGAATAGAGCAACTCTTATTAGGGAAAAGTAGATACCAGTGTCATTAGCCACACCTCTGACTGCTCACATAGATGACTCATCAGTGACTGATCTGATTAAAAATGGTTACTAATTTTTCTTTATTACTTTTTTTATTTTTGCAGTGAAAGCATGATCATTCAAAGAGACAGGGCTTACATTGCAACTCACTCATATTCTAATCCCCCCTTTATATTTATAAGCTATGGGTTTTCAGAAAGATGCCCAGAGGTCACCTTCACCATGTGCCTGGGTGTGATCCAGTGGAATCTAATCCTGTCCCTTCCCCGGTGAACCACTCTGGCTCTTCTCTGTGCTGCCCACTAGGCATCCTGACAGTAAGAGGGTTTAGTTGCTTCTTCTCCATTCAGAACAAAGTGAAGTTCAATCTCTAATCACTGCCATCAAAAAAATGGCTGCATCACGTAGAGTGCCCTGTGGGAGGCTACTGGGGAAACTGCTCTAAGAAATCAAAAATATGTTAGGTGTTATCAGATTGGTTTTATTCTCCTGTTATATCTAACAATTTGAGCATTAGACTCATATTCTCAAAGGAATGCATATAGAAGGGGAGGGTAAATGTATGAGACAAAAAAATTATTCCGGGAAACAGAGAGGCATCGTAAAGAATCAGCCTAGATGGGCAGATGCAGGTAATGCCCAAGGCTGAATAAATTCTAAATTTTGTCCCAACATGTGACAATTATATGTCAGGAAAAGGAGCAGAGGTAGAAACCTTTTGGCCCATTCCTAGCATTCTTATGACATATTGTGCAACTCGGTTTTTTTGTGTTAATAGTTTTTTAAGTCCTTTGATTGGAATATCCACCTCTGATGTGTCTATTTTAGCAATCCAGGTCCCCCAGATCCCTCAGGTTCCCCAGGGCTCTTCATTCTGTGCACTGCTCCTATCTGCCCATACTCTCAGCTCCATGCTTACTCTCCAGTTTCCACTCCATCCACTCCTCTATTCAGTGTCTTTGGTTTAGCTTTCAGGTTTCTCTGTGTTGGTCAGGTAGTTTGAGGGGTGATTTAGAGAATGCTAGTGTCTCTGGGAAAACATCAGTTTTCCTGAAGAAAAGGCAAGTAATGTAATAGAGGCATATTTGGAGGAAAGAGTGGCAAGTAAGACTGTCTTAAGCCTGAAAGCAGTATTTCCCAATTTTATCTGAATTTGTTTCTTTTCTGTTGGCACTGTTCTCTGAGTCTCAGGACACAGGCTCCTTATTTAAATTATTTCCACTTTCAGCCCCCTCTGCCCCCCGCTTAGGATATTCTAGGGGTCTTTGGGTATTCACATACCTCATTCTCCCAGCTCTGGTTTGAGAAACACTGTAGTAAAGTACCTGGAACCCTGGGCATGTAGGAGCCTTGTGGGGACGACATGCTAATTGCTAGTGCTGCCACTGAAACTGCCCCCAGAGGTGTGAACATGAAGAAAAAGGACCTGGGTGTCCTGGTAGTACATGAAATGCTTGGTTATGAGGGAAGCCACAGGTGAGGCAATGCCTTTGTGTCAAAACAGACAATGTGCAATAAATTGAACTTCAGCACCACTTTTATTTTATTTTATTTTATTTTATTTTTGGTCTTTCGGCAACACCCGATGATGCTCTTGACTATGCACTTAGAAATCGCTCCTGGCTTGGGGGACCATATGGGACTCCAGGGATTGAACCCAGGTTTGTCCTGGATTGGCTGCATGCAAGGCAAACCCACTACTATTGTGTGAGGGGCTCCAGCCCCTCAGCACCACCTTTTATATGAAAACTTTAACTTGCAATTGTGTATGAATATAATATTTTCCCATGTGTTTAAAACCTTTTCCTTATTTCCTATTATTAATTGGCAAAACATGAAGACTGGAATTAAAAAGTATCTGGGCATATACTACCTTCCCTGTGTATATGAGGCCACTGAAAATTTAAACAAAGAAAAATTTACTGGTAACCCCAATTTTTCCTCTGTAAATCACACATAATTATGAAGAACAGATTTTATTACTCAGTATGCACAACTATGGGATTATTTTGAAGTAATACAAGTATTTGATTCTGAAAATACAACTATAGACAAGTTGACTTTTATCATAGCATCCTCTGGAAATTCATCAGATATCTTTTTTTATTGGTTCACAATGTTCCAGCTGAGGCTAGCTTATGATAGACATTTACAAATACAGGCTAAAAAAAGGCTTGTTCTATAGATTTGCTTAGTTTTTAAAGTTAAAATAATTGATAATGAGGACTTAGACTCCAGTTTAAAAAAAAGCAATAAGTAAGAATCACATACTTTCACATAAAAAATGCAAGAACCCCCTCACTAATGCTTTAGTTCTTTACAGACTGAGTGGTTGCATTGCTCACACAATTCCCTCTTCTCTGGATGTTTCAGCAGATAATGGTTCCATATTAACTTTCTTTTAATTAAAAATGGTCAATTAGTTTTGTCAGGAAGTTTACCTTTACTGTTAACTGTAGTTAATCTCAGTCATTGCTGCTTTTTAACACCCAAACTGTATTCCCTATATCACCTGTTTTCATAAGTCAATTAATCTCTCATTGAGAAATGTTCATAGGCTTTTTACTAAAAACAGTCACTTATTTTTAACCCAGTAGCTATCTCTTCTCAGTAAGAATTCCATTTCTACACAAGTGGAACAAAAGTTTAGAAAAGAACTTGGCATTTCAGCTCTTTTAAGTGACTGAGCATCTGTCTTTGAACAGTGTTAGAATCAGATCTTTACATTTGTTGTTGGATGTCATGAGATAAATCATTGCTTAGATTATATTTAAAGAGGTTGTGACTTTTAAATCAAACATACCAGCAAATATTTATGAATAAAGAGAAGGAGACAGTGTCAAGCTTTGGATGAAGATTCATTTTTTTCCTCTTATTTTCGGTGAATTCACAGTGCCTTTAGTCTAGAAGATAGATGAACATTTTACAGCCAAAGCATAAAGCATGGCATTTACAATACACAGAGAGGAGGCATTTATTTACATGGTAAATTCATCTACTTAAATTTAGACAACAAATAGTCTCAGCCCTTGCCTGACACAGAAGAAAAAGCTGCTTTCTGCTAAGCACACAGTTCAGGTGGTAGGAGAATAAAGTCTTAGCCATGCTCCGGCCCCTCACTTGCTCCTCTTCCCAGGCTCAGTATCTGTTAGAAAAATCACACAGGCCCCCTAGAGGGTAGCAACAGATGATCTCTTTGAAGGTTTTCCTCAGCTCCTGGCTCCGCAGAGCATAAATGAGGGGGTCGATGACAGAATTACACATGATCAGTATAAGGTACAGGTTAAAGTGGGACATAAAGCACACACAATATGGATTCTGGGGGCAGGAGATGTAGAAGATTAAGTGCAGGAAGAAAGGTGCCCAGCAGACCACGAAGACTCCAATCAGGATGGTCAGGGTGATGGCACCCTTCATGTTGGCCCCTTGCTGGATGGTGCCCGTACTGGGGAGGACAGCGATCCGCTTAATGTGCAGCCTCGCCATGAGGAACATGTGCACATAGAGCGAAGCCATGAGTGCCAGCATGGTGAAGAACATGGTGATGAGGCAGATGATCACGGCGTTGCTGTTGGAATAAATGATGAACAGGATGCCCGACACGGTGCAAGCTGCCCAGATACAGCTGATGATGATGCCCACCCGCTTCACCGTCATAATGTTATGGTACTGGAGAGCGTAAAAGATGGTGAAATACCTGTCCACGGCAATGGAGAGCAGGCTGCAGATGGAGGCCAGCAAGGAGCTGCAGATCACCGAGTCGATGACATTGTCAATATTCACCGTGAAACTCTGGGTATCCGTGTCGGTGCTGTTCAAGAGGGTGATGACTATGGTTTCCGAGCCGTTGGAAACGCTCACCAGCATGTCAGCCACAGCCAGGCTGCAGATGAAAAAGTACATGGGCGAGTGCAGATTCTTGTTCTTGGCGATGGCCACGATCACCAGGATGTTCTCCAACAAGCTGATGACCCCCAAGGTCACGAAGACTTCGGGAGAGACAAAAAGTTGCTCATAGCATCCTGCGTCCGAGTAGGCTTTCCCCAGGGGCTCGCTGGCATTGCCTCGTGCTCCATAGGCGCTGTGGTTCCAGAAGTGATGGGAGGTGTGCATCCCGTGGTGAGGAGTGGAATTCATCTCAAGGGCATGCAACCTCTCCCTGGGAAGAGAGATGGAAGTAGGCTGAGTCTCAGAGAGCTTGTCCAAGTCTCTTCAGCTGGCTGAAAGTTTGGAAGCTAAAACTGGTACTACTTGCAAGCCAAAGCCACCCACCAGCTCCAAAGTCTGCAAGGGAGTTTTGGTTTTTAGTCTCTTTCAGGTACAGGCTCAGATCATCATCTCTTTCAAATTTTAGGCTTCAAAGTGTTCCTTCTCCCTGCAGAGAGTGTGCAGCTTGCTGCTTTTGTTCTTTCTTGGGCTTTTTAACTTTTTCTCTGATGCCTGCAGAGTTCTTTTCAAAGGCTGTTTCTCCCCGGAGGAGCTGCTGAGCGGTGGGAGAAAGTCAGGTCTGTGTTAACGGGCTCCACCAGCTGTTGCTCAGAGGCAGCGAGCTGTTCCCACTCTGAAGCACTGCTTGGAGAGTGAGGAGCAGTGGCTGCTTTCTATGATGTGTGCGGGAGTGGGGAAAAAAGAATCAGAATGACTCCGCCTCTCCTTCCTCCGGACCAATCGCAGGGCAGTGGAAATCCGGAGGCTCCCAGTGATGTCCAGAGATAAAATCTACAGAGCAACAGGATTCGGATGCATTAGCTAGTGGAATCCAGGAACCAGCGGTATGGATGAGACTGATTGTCTCATGCCACGTTTTTCAAGCAATGTAACTTGGTCCTTACGGAATAGTCTTTGACATCTTAAGCCCCCTGGAGACAACCAAGCTTCATCCTGCTCAGGGTAGAAACAGGTGGTGTGTGTGTGTGTGTGTGTGTGTGTGTGTGTGTGTGTGTGTGTGTGTGTGTGTGTGTGTGTGTGTATGGAAGCGATAAAACATCCCATCCTTTGTCCTGAAGTATGCATTGTCCGTTTCACCCTCTGAATTTCTTTGAATTAAAAACTCAACTCAGGCAGTAATGCGTGAATTTCTAGTGTCTGCAAACAGAGAGAAATGTTTGCTAATACCGACGGAACTTGCTGTGAAACTGAGTCTATGTAGAAACTGAAAAAAAATTATCCAGAAGGAGTTTAGTTCTGAGGCTCACAGACCTGCTATGTATTAAGGTGTTTGTTTTATGCCTGGAAAAAGGAGCTCAATAGGTAGTAGAGTGGTTGAGGTGTTTGTCTTGCTAGAACCTAAATCCCCAGCACCATATATGTATATATAAATATATGTTTATAAATAAATATGGAATATATAAATATATATCATATAAATCAATTATTTATCATATAAAATCAAAGATTTTACATATATATGTATATATATGTATATATGTAAAATCCTTGAGCCCACCAGTACTCATCCGTGATGTAGAAAAAAAGAGCAAGTTCTAAGCACAGCATATGTGGCTTAAAACATAATAATGATAATAATAAGTGTTTAATAAGCACAAATAACTGACAAACTATTTTCTCTGACTCCAGAAAGATAAATATCAATAACAAGACTATAGCTTTAAAAATTACTGAATTATTTATAAAAATTGGTAAGTATCTAATGCATGTATTTTAATGAGTTCAAATATACACATGTAGCTATAGTTTTACTATCACAATCAGATTACTAGGCATACTCATCTATTTTAAAAATATTCTTGTCTTTTTCTGTGCTTAGATTTATTTTTATAGTAAGAATAATTGTCATAGGAACTCTCTTCTTACTTTCTTTTTTCTCACTGGAAATCCTTGACATCCTAACAAGGCTGTTAGGATCTTTTTGGTGTTTGGTAGTGGTACCAGTATTTGAAGTTGCAACTTTATGCTTGATACAGCTTAGATACTGTGGTGCATGAAAGCTATCTAGAATTTGCTCATCTTGCACAAATGAAATATATACCAATATTATACCAAAATATGATATTATTTATATTATATCATAATATTATAAAAAATATTATATCAAAATATATACCAATATGTACCAATTTATTGATGATTTATTAGTAATGATATTGAAAATTTCCTTGATATTGACAATTTCCTTTTTTTACTGTTAACAGTAAAAAAAATAGTAGCAGAGAAATAATACTGTTTAAACTCAAACACTTCCAAATTAAATGGGAGCAATCAACATTCTAAAGGAAATCAATAGAATGAAAGAAAATATTTGCAACCTAGAGAGGGGTTTATATATATTTTTGTACATATGAAAATAGTCTAAACACATTGGTTTAAAATTTGTAGGGAAGAAAATGTCAATTGAGAGAAATAAGTAATAATCAGTAATTAAAAAGAACATTAATTGCCTTGTTTATTTTTTAGAATAAAGAGGGTTTTTATTTATGAATATAATCACATTAAAATGTCAGAATACTATATTCATTTAAAAGCTCAAAATTAACTGTTTGTTGCAGAATTATAGTTCCTTGATTGTATGGTTAATCATATTGAAAAGATAGTGTCTTGTCATCTCCAAGGAGGTCTTGTTGCCACTAGAGTTTGGCGTTCCCTGAGTCAAAAGAAATAACATAGCAATGTTACACCCAGTAATGATAGTTGGAAGGTTTATTGCTGATTTCTTTCTTTGAATACATGCAATATTGAGTTAGAACATATATATTACTCTTGTGAGAAATATCCTTGTTTAAATTTTGGACCAATAATTAGGAACCATTACAAAAGAGATGTTTAGTGCAATTTTTAAAATGATTTTTGTTTGCTTGTGGCAGTGCGCAGGGAACCACATGGTCAAACCTATTATTCCTGCATGCAGAGGATGCTGTTTTGTCTTTTGGATGATCCCCTCATCCCTTGAATGGTTCTTCCACCCCATAATTAAAGGAAAGATTCCAAAATCCAGTAAATTTTCAAAATATTATAATATTCCCAGAAGTTCCAGTTTATAGAAAGTGTCTAATTTTTTCTTGTAAAAAATAATAATTCTACTTTGAGAAAATGTCTGTCCATTTTTTCTCCCCATTTTTGATGGGGTTAGATTTTTTTTTCTTATTAAGTTCTGTTAGTAGCTTATATATTTTATATATGAATCACTTATAAGATGGGTACTGGGTAATTAGTTTCTCCTATTCTGTCTTTAGGTAGATCTTGTGTGTTGGTAATTTTGGCAAGAGAAAAAAATAGGTGAATCTGGAAACAATGTATTTTGGTGGACCAAAACACACAGGGAACACTTCAAACAACTTCCTGTTCTCTGTACATGGTAGGAAGCATGTCAGAGACTGTCCCCCTAACAAAATTCCAACTCAAAGTCAGTTTAGTGCTCTGGTCAAAAACTCCAAGCCAGGATAGAAGTACATGGGCAGAAAAAAATGTACCTAGGAAAGAATAAAATAAAAAAGTTTATATCTTCTAGATGTAAAAGACTAAATTAGGGAAAAAAATAGAACAGCATACCGTCAACCTTATTAGATGATTTCAAGGTGCTCGCTGATTGACTGTGTGAAATATCCCAGTCTCGGTTCTTAATGCCCCATTGAATTTAACTGTGGTTATTAACTGTTCTTAAATTTCTTCTTTCTTTTCTTTCTCTTTCTTTCTTTCTTTCTTTCTTTCTTTCTTTCTTTCTTTCTTTCTTTCTTTCTTTCTTTCTTTCTTTCTTTCTTTCTTTCTTTCTTTCTTTCTTTCTTTCTTTCTTTCTTTTCTTTCTTCTTTCTTTCTTTCTTTCTTTGTTTGATTCTTTCTTTCTTTCTTTTTCTCTCTTTCTTTCTTTCTTCTTTTTCTCTTTCTTTCTCTTTCTTTATTTCTTTCTTTCTTTCATTCTTTCTTTCTCTTTCTTCTTTCTTTCCTCTTTCTTTCTTTTTCTTTCTTTCTTTCTTTCTTTCTTTCTTTCTTTCTTTCTTTCTTTCTTTTCTTTTCTTTCTTTCTTTCTTCTTTCTTTCTCTCTCTTTTTCTTTCTTTCTTTCTTTCTTTCTTTCTTTCTTTCTTTCTTTCTTTCTTTCTTTCTTTCTTTCTTTCTTTCTTTCCTTTCCTCTCTCTTTCTTTTGACATTGAGGGAGATGATTGTCATAGGATTTAATGTCATTTTTTGGATAAGTTTGCTGTGTTTGTTGGTCTGTCTTGTCTTAAAGTAGATCTTTCAGTTTTTCCATCAAGGCTGGTTTTACATTTGTGAAGTTTCTGAGCTGTTGCTGATCCATGAAGCTATGTATTCTTCCTTCAAACCTGAGAGTGATTCGGGCTGGGTGCAGTATTCTCAGTGAGGCATTCATTTTATTCAGTCTTGTCACAATATCCCACCACTGTCTTCTGCCTTGAGGGTTTTGTGTGACATGTCTGCTGTAAGTCATAAGGATGCTGCTTTGAATGTAATTTCCCTTTTTGATCTTGCTGCTTTCAGTATTCTATTTCTATCTGTGGGATGTCATTGTAATGAGGATATGTCTTGGGGTGTTTTTCTTTGGGTCTCTCTTAGCTGGTACTCTTTGGGCATGCAGGATTTGATTGCATGTAGTCTTTAACTCTGGGACTATCTCTTTGATGATGTCTTTGACAGTTGATTCTTCCTGGAGATCTCCATCCTGGTCTCTGGGACTCCAATGATTCTTATGTTGTTTCTGTTGAGTTTATCAAAGACTTCTATTTTCATTTGTTCAAATTCCTTGAGTACTTTATCCACTGTCTGATCATTTGTCTTAAGGTTCTTTTCCAATTTCTTCTGCTGTATTGACTGCATCTCATCTTCCAGCACATTGATTCTGTCCTCAGCTGCTGTTACCCTGCTGGAGAGGCCATCCACTGAGTTTTTCAGTTGAGCTACCGTGTTTTTCAGATCTGTTATTTCAGTTTGGAGTTTTCTGATTCTGTCTTTGTGGTCTGTTCAGATTGATCTATGCTTTCTTTGAGTTCTATGAACATCCTCCATATTTCTATTTTAAACTCCTTATCTGAGACGTTAATCAGATGGTTGGAATTATTTTGGATTATTAAAGCTATCATCTTCATTCTCTGTGCATGGTGTTTGCCTGTGAGATTTTCCCATTGTCATACTTGTAGTGTGATTTTTTTTCTGCGTGTTGTGGTGGGGTTCATTGGTTAGAAAGAGTGCAAAGCTGCGAAGTGAAGGAGAGTGGCCATGCTCTTCGGTGGCCTCTAGGTGACAGTTTTTTTTTTTTTTGGGTGCCCTTTCTAGCCCTCTGAGGTGAGCTTAAGAGATTCAGAAAAGAGACACAAGCAAAGCCAACAGGTCCCTTCAGATATCACAGTCATCAAGGTCACCGCAGGGCAGAACCTCCACAGACAGAGGAATCAGCTCTCTGCCTGGAGACCCCTACAGCCAGTCCTTACTCACTAGGTCTTTCTTGGCTTCTCGGCCTGAGAAGATCCAGGATGCAGTTTTTTTTTTTTGGGGGGGTGCCCTTCCTAGTTTTCTGAGGAAAGCTTCAGGGATTCAGTAAAGAGACACAAGCAAAGCCAACAGGTCCCTTCAAGTTATCACAGTCATTAAGCAAGAATCAAAACTTTTGATTGTTGGTTAGTTTTTTATTTATATGAATGTTCCCATAGTAGTTTATCCATGCAGTGAAATATCAATTGAAGGATCTTCTCATTCAGTTTTTTTCTATTAGCTCTAATAAAGATGCCAAACACATATTCATGTAAGCATAAGTTTTTATTTCCTTTATGTCTAGGAGTAGACATGAATAGATGCATAATGAATCTTAAGATACATGTATATTTAAGTCACAGAAAGTACTACACTAATTTTCAAAGTGGTTGTGAAGGTAACATCACCTTCCCATCCAGAGCTCTTCAGAGTTTATCCAGGTACTATTACTACTCTGATGCTCTGAGCTCACTGTTGGCAGTCGAGCTCTTTCCCTGATTGAGCTCAGATTCTCAAGAGAATATTTGATGGCACAACTTTCTGCAGATCCAGAGCCAGAGTTTAGTGTCTTTTCTAGGTTTAATCCTGTGATGAGCAGAGAGCAAAGTAATACATAGGTCCTGTGGTTTGGATCTCCTCACTTTAAGGAATGATTGTTGATTAGATACTGTGGGTGATGAGTGCAGATAGCTTGGCTGCTGTTTCTGTCCTGTCTTACTACGCAGATGCTCTGAGTCACTCTGTCAGGCTGCTTCTCCTGCAAGGTAAGGACTGAACTCAGCAGCTCCACTCTGCAGGAGCAAAGATACTCAGTGCAAGAAACTAGGCGAAAGGCAAAGCTTAGCAGTTTTGTGCAGTTGGCTTCTTGTCTCTTCTGATCTGCTTCTTCTCTTGATTTGGAAAATTTGCCTGTGTACTATTAAAAATAAATAGCTGATTGCTTGTAAAGGAATCTCATATTGACCTCTAATTTTCTTTTTAGCACCTTTGATTTTTATTTAAAAAAAAAAAGCTACTGGGCTGAAGCAATAGCACAGCAGAAGGGCATTTGCCTTGCCTGCAGCCGACCTGGGATAGAGATGGGTTAGATCCCCTGTATCCCATATAGTCCTCTGAGCCTGGCAGGAGCAATTTCTGAGCATAGATCCAGGAATAACCTCTGGGTGCTGCTGGTGTGCAGCATGGTGTAGCCCTAAAACCCCAGATCCATAATAATAATAATAATAATAATAATAATAATAATAATAATATCTCCAAGTATGGCATCAGATCAGGCAGACCTAGTGGGTGTCAGTTTAAAGTGAAAATACCTCAGAGAACCATCTTTCTTGGAAGAGCTTGAATCTCCTAAAGAATTTTTACTCATATTGGGGTTGTGTGTTTGTAAACGGAACTATTTATTATTGAAAATGAATCTCCCTTGTCTTATTTATCTCCTAAAAGCAATATATAATTTAATAAGCATTGTTATTTTATATTATTCTTTTTACTGTTTTAATTTAATTTTCAATAAATAAATCATTGAAATGAATCACCACAAGATGCACAGTTAAAAAGTTGTTCATAATAGTTTCAGTCATTTAATGTACCTTCATCCTATTATATTCCCACTTTACTCTTTCCAAATGTCTGCTAAATTGTGAGGAGGTCATGCTCTTTGGTTTAAATGAACATTACAAAACTTCCTTCTAGGTAACATGTTTTCTCTGCGGACTCAATTAGGTGACTTTTGTTGCTAGTTTATTTGTCTGGAAAGACAGAAAATATAGTTAACAAGCTGGAAAAAGGAGCTTAAGCTCAAGATCTGTTGGTAGCAATGGATTTTCATGAAAATTATTTGAAACAAACCATTTGATATATTTCAGATGATATAGATTTGTCCTCACCCAAAGTATGTTACTGGTAGTTTTATGCATACACTGACTCTCACACCCACCACCAGAATGCCAATTGCCCTTCTCCCATCCACCTTAGCACTCCCAGAGAGGTTGCATTTTGTAGTCAATTCTTCAGTGCTGGTGTTCATCTGATTTTATGTTGCTGCAGAGACTTGGTTTATTAATTATCTTTAATAATTTTCAAATCTCTTTGTATTTATTTAATGTTTAGCTTCCAAAAGTAAAATAAAAACTCCATTATTATTATTATTATTATTATTATTATTATTATTATTATTATTATTATTTCTATTATTTGCTTTTTGGGCCAAACCTGGCAATGCCCAGGGGTCACTTATGGCTCTGCACTCAGAAATAGTTTCTGTCAGGCTCATGGGACCATGTGGGATGCTGGGATTCAAACTTGGGTCCATCCAGGTTGACAGCATGCAAGGCAAACCCCCTATCACTGTGCTATCACTTCAGCCTCAAAACCCCACATTTTAAACAAATTATTCAATCTATTTTCTTTTTTTTTCAATCTATTTTCAATATCTATTTATAACACATATAACTCTGAAATTGACCTGAGTAAGAGTCAAAATGGAGAGAACTTTCTTGCACATAACGAAACGAAGATCTAATACTTTCAAATTAGCACATTGTAAGAAATGTTACAAAAATAGAAAATATAATTTTAAATATCCATTTTTATCTTAAGAGGACATAAGTAAAAATTAAAATAAAATAACAAATGCAGTAAAAGCATTTCTTATACTTACATAATTTATTGACCAATATTATCTTTATTTTGTCATAAAATCTTAAGAATGAAGTGAGAAACCAGTATGAAAATAATGAAACAGTGATGCTATATTTCCTGTCTTCCAGAATGTGAAGGAGTTGAAGATATCTCTATATTTCAATAAATAGTTGCAATTATTTTTGGATACATTTAGCTACCAGAAAGTTTCCCTGGTAGATGCATAGAGGATCATATCATGGTAAAACAGATTTGAAGTAATCTGAGGTCCAGAGCATAATGAATTTATATATGCATCTTAATTAATTGAAAAACTTCACAATTGCACCTTGCGGGGTCCTATAAGCCCCCCGGGGGGGCCCTGCCAGCGGGAATCGGCTGGGAGGCTCTCGGAAGTCCGCACCTTTATTTGGCTGGGTCAGAAGAATAACCACACCTGTAAAAAATCTGAGAGAGGTTAGTAATAATGACCTCAGGCGATATAACCGGTCTAAGGCAATCTTTATTGGGGTCCAGCATTTCTTATATAGAGGAGGAGAGAGGGGCAGGAAAAAAGACGGTGTCAATCATACATTTTGGCACGAAAGCCATGAGACAAAGGCA
This sequence comes from Suncus etruscus, assembly GCF_024139225.1. Taxonomy (NCBI): domain Eukaryota; kingdom Metazoa; phylum Chordata; class Mammalia; order Eulipotyphla; family Soricidae; genus Suncus; species Suncus etruscus. The sequence continues at coordinate 69,621,972 of NC_064857.1, read as the reverse complement.
GTAAATCGTCTTCCAGAGGGGAGGGAGAAGGAGTGACAATTTTACAATCATTCCCAAGTCAGCAGCTTTCAAGGGATTGCCCTATGACCCTAAAGTGGGGTCTGCAGCTCACTATCCGGAACTATCAGCAGTTTGTGATGGGGCAAGTTTTGTTGCATAGTCATTAACTCCGGAATGAAGTTAAAGGGAGTAGCCTAAATCTGGGAATGGTATCGGGGTGTTTACTTTCTCTCCGGGGCTTCAAAGAGAATATCCTGCAGCTGCAAAATACCTTTCCTGTTAGCTCAAGGGTTCACAGCAGAAACTGCACGTAGGCAGCTTCTAGATGAAAAAAGCTGCATAAAGACAGAAGACAGAAAAATTGATCTCTGACAGGACACTGTCTCCAACAGCACCTTGGTTTACAAACTGAAAGGTGGTCTTGAATAATCATTTTCATCCTGCTTTTTTCACTCTTACATAGTCTAATATATTAACCTAATCATTTGCCCAATATCATCTATTTCTTGTGATGACATTTTGCTCTAGCCCTATATACATATTCTTTACGATGCTATATTTGCGTTCACAAACATGATTTCTTGAGTGCCATTAACTGCACCATGATTTAATAGGTCAACTCAATGATTAGTGAATTATGAGGAAATCTGTTATTATTTCTCAATAAAAATAGTTGACTGAACATAGATTATAATAATTATTTATTGAATTATTTTTATTTATTAAAATCTTTGAGATTTTTGGGCTGGAGAGATAAGATGGAGGTAGGGCATTTGCCTTGCATGCAGGAGGACAGTGGTTCGAAACCCTGCATTCCATATGGTCCCCCAACCCTACCAGGAGTGATTTCTGAGTGTAGAGACAGAAGTAACCCCTGAGAGCTGCCGGGTGTGACCCAAAAAACACAGCAAAAACAAAACAAAAACCTTTGAGATTTTTAAATGGTATTTTAATAAACTGAGTGTTCATATTCTCTAGAAAACAACTTTTATTTTAAAATATGTATGAGAGAAAAGATGCTGTTATCATTTTCCTTTCACCCTCTAGTTTCTAAAATCCCTCTGGTATAGAGCAACAGAAAATGTAACTAGGTTTTGTTTATTTCTTTTAGATTAGTGCCTAAAATTTAATTATTTTTGGAAATGTGTTATATCCTCTATCTTTCAAAGCTACCATATTATTCTCTTTATAGATTTCCTGTTTGATTCCATCATTTTGATGTGGTCTAACCCAGATGGTTTTAACACTAAACTTCAACTAAATTTTAACAAGATTCGGAACAGAGAGGGTAGATCTCTGGAACTTTGAATAATATCCCCTGGCACTAGATGCTTATCACACTTTTCCCTTTGACAATGTATTTCAATCTTTTTTTCTTACTGTAAGGACACTGGATCATGAGTTTTGGAACACTGAGATAGTACCTAGCCACTTCTTAAGTTCAGTCCTTGGAATGGCACATTTACTTCTTCACATGAACCCTGGGTCTGGCATTTATGTTTTGTCACCAGCCCAGTGAGCATCAGGTGGTAGTGAACCCTATAAATTAGAAAGATAATATGTTACTTTGGATTTGATATTTATCTTGAAAATCTTAGAACTTTGGAATACTTTATTGTTCTTATGGTTATTTATAATTTTTATCTTCAGGAAAAGTTTCTATACCAGAAATTATGATAATAAGAAACTATTTATTTTTTAAAATAAATCACATATTAAAAGATCATAAAATAACTTGTATTTTAAATTCAATATGATATTTATACTTAAAATACTCAAGAATTTTTAAGAACAAAATTCCTGCTACTTTTTTTTATGTTCAATAATCTTAGATTTACATTCCTTTATATCTGATAAATTTATAAAATTTTGTATATTTGGATAGATTAAATTTTCTATGAAAATAAAACTGTCACACTGCATCTAATTATTTCTTGAATGTAAGGAGCCTAAAGTTTACTAATCTAAAATGTCATCCACCGTATTATATTTTTTGTCTTCTTTTTTAGAATCTAATGATCTCTAGTCCAGACTTGGATAATAAAAATTTAGCAATATGATCATTGGTAGATTATATGCTACTAAAGTTTGTTATAAATTATAATCTTTTCATAATTATTTTAATGTCGTGATTAATGGAGCACCTTAATGCTCTTCATTAATTATGAGATTCATAGCATGTTTCACAAGCATAGCTTGGTTATTATGGCAAGATAAAACCTCACACTGGTTATTATGGCAAGATAAAAACCTCAAACAAAAACTTTCATTTTGCTTACCAGGTGTAGTATGCTAGAGAATTAGTGTGGTTCTTTTATTGGGTTTTGATGTTTAATTTTGCATTGCTAGTGACTGAATCCAACATCCCACAAATACTAGGCATATGCTTTAATATTCCTCAATAGCAAAGCTACATTTTGAAATTAAAAATGCTATTAATTTTTATGCTGGAACAGTGATGCAAGTGGTAGGGCATTTGCCTTGTCTGTGCTAACCTAGGATAGACCATGGTTAGATCCCCAGTGTCCCATATGGTCCCCCAAGCCAGGAGCGACTTGTGAGTGCAGAGCCAGGAGTAACCCCTGAGCTTCATTGGGTATGAACTAAAAACCAAAAACAACAAAAGTTTTTTTTTTCTATTCATTGTCAGTCAAAATATCCGTTTACTACCTGTATTCATTTACTAGGTCCTACATTGCAAAATTTGAGTTTTAAACAATGTAAAGGCAGTTTGTTTTATGACTGTGGGTGCTTAACTCTATAATCTGTATATTGATAGAATTGGTTTCTTTGGAGACGTTCATCCTTAATAATGAAGATGACCATTTCCTGGGGACTTCATACAGTTATCCCTCCTTCTGTATCTAGATCAAAATTTCCTCTTCTAATAAGGATTTCATTAATATAGAGTTTGTCATGATGACCTTTTAACTTTATTCCCTCTGCAAAGGCCCTTTCTTCAAATGCAGTCATATTCAGAGATATTGAAATGAAGAATACAACATATGAATTGAGACATAATTATGTCATATCTTTTCTGATTTTGACATGAGATTATCTGTGTATAATTCAGTACTTATTTTTATATTAGACATATACTTAGTAAGACAGGGACTATTCTAGACAATGTGAACACAGTAGAGATAACAGACACAATCAATATTCTGGTGCGCTAATATGATGTATAGAGGCTAAAAGGATCAGAGATTCATGCAGGAAAGAAAATTTACCTAATCCTCAGAGTTCTCCTGAAGCTAAATGAACAAATTACCATCTCACAGATTAGTATGGAAAAAATTCCAAATTTAATACCATTCGCATAGATCAACTGCATGTCTCTGAATTCTAAGGAAACCAGAAGTTTGCATTCTATAGTAAGGGCAATGAGCTATCAAGGAGTAAGAAGAAGGTTTCACATGGTAAGGAAAGGAATAACTTTATATTACAAATATTTGGTCCCCTGAAGATAGAGGATTTTGGAGATATCCCTAATCTTAGGACACTGTAAAATCACCCCATGTGCCGTATCTCCAACCCTAAGTGAATGAGTCTGAAACAAGTTGAAATAATCCAAACCAGAATAAGGGTGAAACACGTGTAATCTGGCAGTCTCATACATCATATAGAGAGCCAGGTGCCTGAAAAATGCCATTTTTATTGAGTAGAGACCACTGGGTGGGGCAGTAAGGACAGATAGCTCAGGCTATCCCGAGCCTGTCTCACCCAATTTTATAAGTAAGACACTCTCTGTTTTGAGATAATTACAACTTGTAAACAAATAAATCATGGATGTTGGTCCTTCTAGCCCTCACCTCTACTGTCTCTGGGGATTATTACAATAAGGCCCTTACTTTTTTTTTTTGGTTTTTGGGTCACACCCGGCAGTACTCAGGGGTTACTCCTGGCTGTCTGCTCAGAAATAGCTCCTGGCAGGCACGAGGGACCATATGGGACACCGGGATTCGAACCAACCACCTTTGGTCCTGGATCAGCTGCTTGCAAGGCAAATGCTGCTGTGCTATCTCTCTGGGGTTACTTTTTTCTTAAAATGCATAGACGAGTGAGACTGTTCTGTGTCTATCTCTCTCCCTTTGACTTATTTCACTCAGCATAATAGATTCCATGTACATCTACATATAGGAAAATTTCATGACTTCATCTCTCCTGACAGCTGCATACTGGCTCACAATATGAAGCTCACTACAAAGAGTAGTGGTGCAGTTAGGGAAATAACTACACTAACAACTATCATGACGATCTTAATGAGTGAAAGAAGTAGAATGCCTGTCTCAAATACAAGTAAGGGTTGGGGAGGTGGAAGGGGATCCATTGGTGGTGGGAATGTTGACTGAAACCCAACTACAATCATACTTGTAATCATGGTGCTTAAATAAATATTTTATATATTAAAAAAAAAACAAGAAAAATAAACAAGTGGTGTTGGCACAATTGGTTAGTCACTTTCAAAAAAAAATGAAGTCAGGGATGATCTTAGTTTTGGGTATAATAAGGTGTAACCTAATAGGACACCTGCATTCTTTTTTGCTTTTTAATTTATTGAAACTCTGTGACTTATAATACTGTTAATCATTTTGTAGTAGATTATTTCTCCTGCACACAATTTCAACATCACATCCATCACCAGTCTTACCAACCCTGTTCCCCAAAGATCCCGATGTCCCACCCTTTCAAGCCCACAATTCCATGGTATGGATCAGTTCTTTCATTCCTTTGATTCTAGCCCTTTGTCGCTACCTTGCTGTGTCTCGTTAAGCCCCACATATGAGAGTGATCATTCAGTATCTATCCCTTTCTTTCTCGTTGACTTCATGCAGCATAAAATCCTCTTTATTTACCCATGTGGCTGTAGATTGATTTTTCTCTTTTGTAGAACTGCATAATATACCATTCTGTATATATGCCACAACTTCCTGATCCATTCATCCATATATGGGTATTACGATCATTTCCATATAATGGCTATGGGACTAAGCGAAGTGCTGAACATAAATGCACATGTCCTTTTGAAGTAAACTATTACTTATTATTATTACTATTATTAGCTTTTATTCCACACCTACCAGTGCTCAGGGTGATTCATGGCTCTATGCTTAGGATTCTTAGGTGTCCCGTGGACACCTACTGGGGACCATATGGGATGGAGATAGAACCCAGATTAGTCTCATGTAATGCAAGCTCCTTACCATTGTACTATTGCTTCGACCCAGCATTCTTTAAATAATGGTAATAAAATTTTCTGAGGCCAAAGAGGATTAATTGGCCTCTGTTCCACATTTCAAGGGGAATATAGAGAATACTGCTCTGAACATCTTTGGATAAGCCTCTATAAACTTTTGTGAGGACAGCATCATAAGGACCACAAGAAGTACTGACCATTGGCATGCAGAAACTTATGCACTTCTCCTTAGTTCTGGCAATACAAACATTAGAAGTCAGTTTTGAGTCAACATAAATTAATATTCAAGAGTATGTGTGATACTCTAATTTTCTATTTGTAAACTGGAAGTTGACAGATATTTGACAAAGCTTAAAGCTGCCTTTTTATTAAAATTGTGTTTCATTTACTTGTATAAAGTTGGGACTGAAGTATCTATTGAGAATTTGCTCCTGTCATCAGATAACTACATTTCTGTATTTATTTATTTTTGTCTGTGACAAATGCATTTATATATTGAATATAAAATTTCGAATATGTTAAGAAAAAGTTTGTATATTTCCATAACCAAATATGCATTATTTTTATTATGACTTCTCAAATCCCCTTACTATTACTGATTAAATGGAGTTTTGTTTTTATGAATAAGCAACTGTGGACTCATTTTCTGCAGTAGCTCTGTCCTTTTCAAAGATTTTCTGCACTGTCTATAAGTCACTACTGCTTGTCTGTCAAATCCTGGCTCTATCTTCTCTGCAGTGACTCAGTTGTCCTGCTGTGTTAGTGGAGTCAAATCGTCCTCTTAAGTCTATTAGGTCTAAAACTTGGATAGACAGTGACCAGAATTTTATGGCACCCATTATCTATGAGCAGCTCTGATTCTGCATTGTTGGCTTGGAAAATCAGACCAACCTTTCATTATAGACTTCCTCCCCATTGTTGGCTAATCTTCTGCTGGTAAATCCATGTCCTTTATATTTCATTTTCTTGTGGCCACTGCCCCCATTATGAATCCTTTATTTTCTATCTCAGTTTCTTGATAGTCTTATCTGTTTTCTATTCTAATAAGTTGGGAATGGCCAATGATGTTTGAGAGGAGGGAAGCTGTTGATCTAAAGTTCTGGAAGAACATAGGCTCCCATCTGCTGAAGATTCTCATTGTAGAAAATGCAGTTGTTGACCACGTTTTATTTACTTCAATTTGCAGAGAAACAGAAATTGTTAATATTTTTCTTCTATTCTTCAGTAACATTGTGGTGTTTTTGAACTTCAATTAAGATAATTAACAACATATTCAACTATACTAGAGGTATAAGGAGATGGTGTCAAAGGACCAAGCACATGTCTTCCATGGGTGATGCTCCAACTTTGATCCCAGTACTGCATGGATCCCAGGCACCGATTGAAAACTCCAGCACATTTTGCTAGCTGTGCCATATACATCAGGCCAAAGCCCATTTTGTCTGGACTGTTCCAGTGATCAAAAATTAACCACGAATGGCCTCAGGACCCTTGAGAACTGCTGTGTGGTGGTTCTCCAAAATGAGCAGAGTTTATAAATTTGTAGCAACTGTGAAATAATTGTTCTATCAGTAGAACATAAGAGTCATAATGAGAGTCACAATACATGTCATAATGAAAGGCTGAAATCTTCTGATGAGATACATCTAGATTTAAATCCTTAAACAGGCACCACATATAAAATATAACTTAAATGATAAATCGATTTATTTATCCATGATCTAATAATATTTCTTCAGGTATTTATTTACAGAAACATGGGATTATGTTAAAAATGGTGGCTTGTGGAATCATTAATAAAGAAAATTCTAAGTTAAAATTGATTTTTTAGTTGCCAAGTTGGCCTAACTGAAGAAGATCTTTTTAGTGGTCATATTATTCTTTTATTTTATATTTATTGGTACATTAGGCTGTCCTCTGATAAGAAAAATGATTTAACAGCAGCTCTCTGGGGCATAATTTCCAGACACTAGTTTTAAGACAATGATAAAATTGTAGCCCAATAACATCTATCCTTAAGTCTCATAAAATTTGATTATCAGAGAAATTCATATTCCCAGTATGTCATAAGGATGGCATCAAAGATTTAGCTGGAAAAGTGTAGCTGCATTTACTGTAAATTGTAAGTAAATGTAGTTTTTAACCACCACACATGTAGCTCACTTGATTATCTGATAGAAACACTGGTTTGCAGGAGAAATGGAGATACCTGCTGCAAACAGCAACAAAAATCTTTTTGTTATTTTTTCTTTGATTTTATTTTGCAGAAAGGATCTAAAATTAAGAAATACATTTCTAATGTATAGTAATAATACCTAGAGACCATAGAGATAAGGATCAGGAGGATCTGTCCGAAGCTCACCACAAAGAGTGATGAATGCAGTTAGGGTTGTGAACGGTCCACTGTGACAGTGAGAATTGGAATTGATCACTCTGGACAAGAACTAGGTGCTGGAATTAGATAAAGTGCTATGCATCACACTCACTAATTAGCAATAGTGCAAACCACAGTGTCAAAGAGAGGAGAGAGAGACATAGAGACAGAGAGGTGAAAACAGGTCAGTCCTAAAATTTATGGAGGAGAGTATATCAATGTTTGATTATGTTGTCTCCAGGTCATTAACTTAACAAGATAATGTAAGATTTTAAATAACTGCTGCTAATTTTCTATAAAATACTAACCAATACTGTCACATCTGCTCCTGGTTAAGAGTAGTTTAGTATAGAGAAACTGAATGATGTAGGATTAAGGATTCTACCAGGATTATAGCTCTGCCACTTACAAGCTATGTGGCCACAATTAAAGAAAATGTTGAATAAATCAACATAAATTCAACGTGTCCAACAATAGATTGTCCATTGGAATCATTCTCTATGTGTAACCTTTAATTATACTTATAATACTTATCAATTTCATGAGAGTCTTCTCTATTTCTATACTCTTATATATGACATGTATCAGAACCAATTAAATATTTTAGCATTCATTTGTAGAAATTTTGTAGTTGGTCTACATTGCTTTCAGAATACATTGTCTGAAAATTACACAAGAAAATGGCAAAAACAGCTAAAATTTTAAGGTATCTCAACAACATATTAGATCAAAGTGGTAATAAATAGTTCACAGGAAAAATGTTCTCTAAGTACTTTTTCCTGGTTTTATTTGGTTTGCCTAAAAGACTAGAGATATTGTATAAGAGATACTATCTCTCTCATAGAAGTATTTGCCTTATATGCAGCCAAACCAGCTTTATTGCCTGGCCTCATATATGGTTCCTCAAACACTTCTAGAGATTTTTACTGAACTTAGATCCAGAAACAGCCCGTGAATACATTCTGGTGTGTCTCCCTACCCCCTAAAAAAGTCTCAAACATTTTTTCTAAAAGACAATATTAAAATAAAATGGAAAGTATTTTTAAAAATTAATTTTCATTAAATATTACCATATTTTGTATATTAAACTAATTTCAAATGAGATGCTTCAGGCATTTTAGGGGAAAATTTTAAAAAACTCATAGAAATAGGAAGCTACTGTACTTTCTAAGCTAACGATTTATAATGCCATTATTTTCTGGAACTTATGATTTATTCTGGAGATAGAAAGATTATATATATGGTCACTGCTACATATGAGATGCAGTGGGAAAGAATAAAGAACAAGCATAAATCAAAGAAACTTTTGGCATATTGAGCTATGAGTTAGAGTAGAGAGATTCCAACGAAAAATATTTCAAATGCCACCTGCTGGTCATTAGGAAGGTGAGAAAATAATTCAAGGGGAAGAAGGTAGCTCACTCAGGTATTGAATAATATCTGAAATGTTACCGGAGTGCCAGATATTTAAAAAATATTTTTATTGAACTAATACTGTACAATAGCATTATATGTTTCAGTTATCCCTTATTATAAATCAATACCTGTAACATAAGCTTAAGTCTATACTAAAAATAACATTCTTCACCATAGAGCTGACTCCTTTGGCATCTGCATTTTTAATTTAACATTAGCACAGTTGACCTGTATTGAAGAAATAATAAATTATAGACATACTACGAGGATTAAGTCACTTGCTTTGCATGAAGCCAACCAGTTCAGATCTCAGCTCTACTTCTAATATCTGAGAACTGCCAGGAGCATCCTCTGAACCCAGGACCAGGAGTAATATTGCCTACATTGTAGACAATGTAGTGTAGACCCAGCCCCATAAAGTTAAAAATAATTATCCTCAAATTTAAAAATAAGTGTGTAATATTATATAATAATATTATGTAATATTTATGCAATAATGCATGTTCTAGAAAGTTTTGTGCATTGTACTAAAGTTTGAATTTATATCACCATTTAAATTTAAAATTTTTTAAACAAGATGTTTTTAGACAAGTTACTTTAGTTTTGGACTATAAAACGAAATATAATGACTTCTGAAACTCTGTACTGCTCAGAAGTAAACAGTACATTCTATGCCCTAATCTCAGAGGTTTCAATTTGAGCTACTATATGAGGGAATGGTGATATTTATGCATAAACTGAAGACTTCTTTAAAAGTTTGACTAGATATCCAAGAATATTTAGTAGCCTCAATAATAATATAAAAGCCTAGTCTAGATCATCTTCTGGAAACATCAATTCCAATTCTGGTTGACTTTAAGCAGCATAAACAAATAAACTCCCTCTTTTTTTAAAATATTTTTTCTGTTTGAGCAGAACACTCATCAAGAAGAGTAGAGATAAAGAGATAAAGGGGAACAAAACTGAAGACAAGAATGGTTTGCTTCCGGGGCAAAGAGAACTGATATAGGATCCATTTGTAGCAAGCTCAGGATAGGATCTTGAAATAGGAACAGAGACAGGATTTTTTTTTTTTTTTGTTCACTCAACAATAGGTACTCAACAAACATGAAATGAAAGAATATGGGATCTGATATGTTTAGGTATGGTGAGTAGAGCAATAATTTTACATAATTAGAAATACAATGATAAAATGTTTAGTTCTAGAGCTAATGAACTGGGATCACTGATAGCCCAGCAGACAAGTGGGAAACTAGGTTTTATTTTCCATGAGTAGATAGGGATGGAGAAGAAAGACAAATTCACATTTAGAGTTCTTCTTGGGGTAAAGGTGAGTTCAGATTTACCTAATAATATGTTGGAAACCATGTGAAAATTGGATTTTAGGATAAATTATTTACATTGATATTACTGTCTTGAGATTAATGTAATACTAAAATTTGGGCACTCTCATTTCTAAATTCTTAGGAGTTCATTCCATGGAGTGCACTTTTTGTCATTTATCTACTATTCTTTCTACTATTATTTTAGCTGTTTTATATAAAATTTTGCAAGTTACATGCACATATATAAAAATTTCATATTATATATTAATATAATATAAAACAATAATATATATAATAATATTCTATCATACAACTAGTTATTAATATATTAATTATATATTATTTGCAAGCACAATTTTATAAAGACACCTGGAATTATAATATACAGACTGCATTTGGTGAGAGGTTTGGGATACTCTGGGCTGTGCTCAAGGCTTACTCCTGGCTCTGTATTCAGGGATCATTCCTAAAAGGCTTAAGTGGGATGTTGGGAATCAAACCTACAGGCAAGGTAAGCCCCCTGCTAGCTATATTATTTCTTCAGCCCTAGACTGTATTTTTTAATGATGACCCCTGAAAAATAATGGATGCTGCAAGGAATGTTGAGTAATTATTCTCTAAAAGTCAAGTTTGAAATAAAGAGAGAAAAAAAGTACAATTGTTCCTTATTATGTTTAGAAGAAATACTTATTTCAAGGTTTTCTGACACAAGAAAAATGCCTCCACAGCTTTTCCATTTTAACAGATGAAATTCTATTCTGTGGAAGATTTGGGCAGAGGCAGGTCAATAATTTAATTTTAAGAAACATTGCCTTTTGCTAAAAAATCAGTCCTCTGCCTTGATCAAACTTTGCTATCTTGTTCAAGCCATAATTCATACACTGTATATGAATAAAACAAGCAATATGCAGGGGTTTTGTTCCCTAAAATATTTATGCTGAGTGAACAGTTAATGAAGAAAAAACAACTGTACAACTCAAATTCAAAATCAATGTGAGGTTCTTGAACATACATCTTGAATTTCCATGATTTTTATTTTTCTGGACAAGTATTTGCTATGCTTCTCACAGTTTAGTTTCTCAGACCCTGGTGATTTATCCATAATGAACAAGATGTGATTTGGATCAGAGAGAGTGGGGAGTCTATATTCTTATTGAAAGAACAAGATATTTTGTCATTTATCTGAAAATGTTATAGTTACTTTAGCTGCTTTGTATAAAACTTTGCAGGCATGCTTTTAAAGAAAGGTAACTGGGATTGCAACATACATGGCATATTAAAAAAGATGTTTGATCTCTAAAATCTTTCTTTCTTCCTTTTATCAGGCATCTCGGAAAACATGGTAAAACAGCAACATCCCTTGACCTGGGATGGTGAAAAACTAAAACCAAACAACCTCCAACCCCTGGTGGGGGTATCCCATTTGACTTCACATTCTAACCACTACAGATACCAATGTTCCCATCCTTTATCTTTGTTTGACAGGGATTAGAGTCCTTCCTTGGGAATCTTGTTTGTTGTGTGAATAATAAAACTCTCAGATGAATGGATGCTAGTAGGTCATTTATTTGTTGAGTCTTCTACAAATTTTTCCTAAAATGAAGAACTCCAGGAATCCGGGGGTAGTGTAAGACTCCAACCTTAGGTTCTAGGGTCTGGAATGCAGCAGTTAGCTTAGTTGTTTTGTGGTTAAAACCTTCTCTCCCAGCTTTTTAATCCCTTCTAATATCAATAAGTCCCACAAACTTTTATTATCTTGAATATAACACCATAGAATAGTTTTGATCCTTTTAAAATTACATAGAACAAATACAATACACTAAAAATTCTTTGTATGCTATTTGGCATTTTTGTTTTGTTTTGTTTCTTGGGCCACCCGGTGATGCTCAGGGTTTACTCCTGGCTATGCTCTCAGGCATCGCTCCTGGCTTTGGAAACCATACAGGATGCTTGGGATCAAACCCAGGTCTGTCCTGTGTCAGCCGCTTGCAAGGCAAATACCCTACCACTGTACTATTGCTCCTGCCCCTATTTGGTATTTTTGGTGAGTGTTATTATTCTCTTGGGAATAGCCCGCTTTTATTGCTTTATAGTATTCCAATGAATGTATTAAAATTTATTTAATTTTGAACTGCAAAGTAACTCTTTGAGCTCCCCTTTTGTCCCTTTCATGTCTATTTTGTTCTCCAAAAATTATTCTCACAAAAACAACAAGAAATTAACTTGTTTATCACCTTTTGATTCAATGTTAATAGCAAGCACCCTCTACTCTGGTCCACTTAGAATTCTGAGAATCCTTCAAAGTGCATTGCCATGGCTACCAGGTAGCTTCATCTCTCTTGGGGACATCTTTGAGGTACAACTGAAAAGTAAAATGGAAATAAAATTGAAATATAATAGTCCAATTTTTATTCTATCATTTTCAGCATTAAACAAAAACATTGTTTACTGTTTGAAAGGTGTTTTTTTTGTCTCATTGAGACACCAAGACATCTAACATACTTCCTTTACAAGGAATTTATTTTTCCAGATAATTAATCATCACAACTACGTCAGTCAATTTATATGGTTTGGTGATATTGAAATACATAATAGTTTAATGTTTCTACATAGTTTTAAGTGGACAAATTAAAATAGTTTTCTAAGTCCATCTAGTGAAATGCAGTGAGAACACTTTATTATGTTTTATTTTTTCAATAACATTGGGCCATAAAAACTGGATATATTACATCTTAATGCTAAAAATATTTCTATTGCATTTACCATATATTATAACATTTATGATCACATTCCTAAGTAGCACAGTTTTTATTGTTTTACACATTTTGTAGATTCAGAACCAAGGTCAGATACATTTTTCACTTCATCAAGGCCATGTATTTTTGACAAAGTCAAGATGTGATGTGTCAGTCAGACTTTTGAGAGGAAGCAAGTGGAACATTGGAGAAAGGATATTTATTGACAGTGGTGATGTAACAGTGAACAAGATTTCCTACTTGACCTGGATGTAGATCTGGGGCAGACGTGGGAACTGTTTTCTCCTCTAGAGCTGAAAGTAGAAGAGGAAATGATAGTTAAAGGAGTCTAAAGGGAAATTTCTGAAGAATACAGCACTTTGAGAGAATTGGAAATCATGAGGAAAATGGAAGCTCATGGCAGCCTTGCAGGGAAGAATCTAGAAGCTAAATACACACATTGCTCTTCTTCCTTCCTCTGCTCTCTAACTAAGCTTGTTTGTGGTCCACAGGACCACCTGATCTCCATCTCAAACCAAGGTTTATTTTTTAATTTTTAAAATTCTATTGAGATGTTGTGAATTATAAGTTTTTCACAGTTTTATTTTAATATATGGTGACAGTTGAAATAGGGCCATTCTCACCACCAGTGTTGACCTCCCTCCACCATGGTTTTCACCATGCATCATATACATCCACCCTCAGGTCCCTGGACTACTAGTGTTAACAGGTTCCTTTTTGTATTCAGCTTGCTATAGTTTGGGTTTCTTGATTCTGTTGTCCTTGACTTTGACTTGGGTATATTGATCTGACTTTTTCCTCCACTCATTGCTCCTGAAATCACTTGGCCCCTTGGTCCTATCACTTACTTTTTCTTTTCTCAATTTGTAAGAAGTCATAGAAATATTTTACACTTTATTTTTGTTTTGGGGCCACAACTGGTGATGCTCATGGATTGCTCCTGGCCAGGTGCTCAGAAATTACTCCTGGCCTTGAGGACTACATGCGTTCCGGGGATAGAACTTCAGTCTGTCCTAGGCTAATGCAGGCAAAGCAGACACCTTACCTCTTGTGCCACCACTTTGGCCCAGAGAAGACATAGAAATATGAGGCAGAACAAAGCAATTCAAATTCCAAGGTCTATGAAAATGGTGGAAGCCCCTATCTAGAAGATATAAATAAAATTAAAAGAAAAAGATAAAAAAAGAGGGGGACAAATGTGGCAAGGTATTTTTTTTCTTTTGTATAGGCACAGTAAATGTTGGAGAAATTAGAAAAAAAAATTCTTGACCTAAGAGATACAGGGTGTCTCCACCCATGAAGCACACTGTCACAAGACTGACTCTAGGCACAGAGCATGTTGGTTGTTTAACCTTAAGATCTATCTTTATGGTCCCAAGAGATGTTCTGCTCAGTCAAAGTTGTCAAAGTCAATCCTCTGTAATTAGAGATCTTAAACTAAAGTAATTTTTTGCAAGTTCACAAAATCAGGCTAGGGGACAGGAAGTGGAAACTTTTTCTACATCTATCACTTATTGTGTCTTGATATAGTCAATAATAATATATTTTATATGACATGTGTTCTTTTATCCCCCTTTCTTTTCTCTTGCAAAAGAACAAAGGAGCGTATGAAGACTTCCTCTGGGGGAGTGGTTTGAAAATAGAAATATTTTTCATAGGCATATGTTGAATAACAGAGATTTAACATTTTCATATCAGAATGTTGCAGAAAGATGGTAACCATTATATTATTTTCTGGATTTCTCTGAATGTCACTTTCAAACTACTCATACTAAGGCTATGAAGATGGTAATGTAAGTAACAACTCTATACTATATTAAATGCACTTCCCTTTAAAGTCCATTCAGAGATTATAACCTTCACAATATTTACTACATAAACTACTGAGTAGACTTAAAATGTCTACCTTTGATAGATTTCCTATCGCACAGATTCTATAAGTTGATTGTGTTCCATTTTCACATTTAGACAAAACACTCTATATAGCTTCTAGAGATTCCCTCTACAGTGACTGTTTGAAATATCTACAAGTATCATTTAGTATAATTCTTTATGACAAGTTTTGTTTCAAGTACTTAAAGGAAAACGTTTTCAAAGAAACTAAAATTACTATAAAATTATTGAGCATAATTATACCATTTTATTTCCCCACATAATCTCTCATTTCCATAGACTTACTTACTGTACTTCGATTTTTGAGTTAGAAAATGCTATCATTAATTTTTTTAGGCAGATACAATTCCTAGTACTAAAGATGATACTATTACAATGAAAAGATGATTAGTATTCTCATTTAATGCATCTAAAATTACATTCTTCAGATCACCCAATAAGCATGATTTAGAAAATGAATGAACTTTCTTTTCCCTGAAGTTCGGAGGACATTCATGACTTGCTTCTCCAGAAATATCTTTGTAAAGACTCAGATTAAAACATAATATTTTTACTTTTTTTTATTACTTCTTGTCAAGTCTGAGCTACAGAAAGTGATTTTAGGGATGCCCTTTAATTTAATTTAATTTAATTTAACATTTTGATTGAGGTTTTGAGTCATAGTTGTTCAGAGTTTACTCCTGGCTCTGTGCTCAGATATCACACCTGGAGGAGACTGGAGGACCAAATGGGGTACCATGAATCAACATAGATTTTTCACATACAAGGCAAGTGCCCTAACACTGTACTGTCTCTCCAGCTCTGTCCTTTAATTTTAAAATTATGCCATGCATTATCTTCAGTATTGGTTGTAAAAATGCTAGAGAATTTGTCACAAATAAAGGATTACCAGTACTTGTATAATCAATAGTTATGTATTTTATATAATCTAATCATTATAAAATACTAACAAATGATTATAATGTATGAAATGTTACAAAGACCATTATTTTTGGAGATATTAATATTATATTTGCTAATATATTTGCTTACTTTGAAATTTATTTTATTTTGTATATCTGAAATTTAGTTAAACTTCACTATGTTTGCATTCTTCTTACTAATCTCACTGACAGTCTGAAACTATATCTTAATGTTTACATGTACCCTAACTTTAGTGCTAGTGCTTGGAGCATTAGGACAAAGAGCAAAAGGCAGCAGGATCTGGGAGTCCTGTAAACAGTTTCTTCAGTAATCAGGCATCGACCATCCAGAAGAAGCAGCAGTCTCCTTCCTCCTAGAACTTTAGCTCGGAGCTTTATATTATCTCTGGGCAACTGTCATCCTGTGGACATTACAGGGAATGGGCTTCTGATTGCACCAAACTATGTGTTCATAAAAATTACATTAATAGGAATTTATAGCACATTTTAAATCCAGAAAATGTTTGTATTAGAAAGAAAAATTGGTCTTAGACTTATACCAAGAAGCGGTACTTACAACAGTGTTTAATAGAATGTGAAGGACAAGATTATGAAGGCATTTAGGTTGCAGAATATATTGTCTATTGGGTTGCTGAGTATAAGGAAGAAATAGAAATAGTAGAAGTAGAAGAAAAAGAAGAGAAGAAAGAGAAGGAGGAAGAGAAAGAGGAGAAGAAGAAAAAAGATGATGATGACAACAAGAAGGAAAAAGAAGGAAAAAGTATTCCTCAATATAATTCACTTGCTTTCAAATGGGAGAGACAAGTGTGGTGTCAATGTACAGAAATGATAGACTTGATCAATTAACAGGGAATGCCCCCTTTTAGATAAATAGCAGCAATGATGTAATGTAAGATTTAAGTAGGTTTGTAGGTTTGAGAAAGTTAAGGAAAATCTTGTCTTCTTTTCTTCTATTCTGCGGAATAGAATAAGGCACTGGTAATTATGATCAGACATAGGAGCATGAGCTTAGAGGTCACTGGTTATACGTGTCTAGTAGTGACTATTTCATATTTTGCTCAACTCCTTTGTATATATGAAAAATTATTCATCAGTGGATGGAAATTTTGAAAATGGAAATGACAAAAACAGAGGGGTACAGGGATTTTATCTAAAATTATATGATTAATCATCCAGTTTTAGGCAGAGGAAAGAGTAGTGGGTTAATAAACTGAAAAAGTCAAGGATGCAGTTGTAGAAGGCAGCAAGCTATGGATAGAGTCATAATGTCTACTAAGTGAGATAGAACTCTAGAAAGCTGAAGATGCTTACATTGTTTGCATTGTGAACTTGAATGTGACTGTATACAAATACAATTTGGTTCAGATTGTGTCTGGATATATGGCTAAAAAGAAAGGGGAAGATTATTAAGAAACACTAATGAAAACTGAGAAACAGTGCTGGATGGGTGTCTTCACTGATGTTGAGTCACTTCGTATAGCAGAACTTACACTGGAGTGAAAAATTGACACCAGTCAGTTCTTAATGAATGAAGAAGGTTAATGAGTACAAAGAATGATAACAACAGAGTGGGTTGGGTAAAGACAAATAAACAAAATTATTATTATCTTATTTCTAAGGTGCCTTTTAAAGAATATTCTGTTTCATAACAAAGTTGTAGTGATTCATCAGCTAAGTTGAAGAAAAATAGAAAAGGAAATCTTTTCTGATCTTGAGGCACTGGTGTCTGACTAAACCACATTTCTGGTAATATTGTGTTCTTGACAAAAAAGTAGAGGAAGTATTTATAGCAAGAAAGAGGATGTTTGGGAAATTTGCTAATAATGTTCTATTTACCAAGGTATTGTGAAAAACTTTCCCAAAAATAGTTAAATCTAAAAACTCAAATCAACAGAAATTATTGAAGATAAAGGAGTGGCTAAGATCTCAGGGCCAAAAAGTTACATTTTAGTAGAAGTTAATGAGGCAAAACAAAATGGTTTAAATATTAATATCAAGAAGAGCGAGCCTCATTTCTGAACTAGATTTAGATGAGATACGAACAGGTTACACCATGTAAGGTCATTAAAGTATAGTTACATCAGCACTGCTTTGAAAGGAACACCTCCTCATATGTAATGCTTAGACCCTTCTCTTGGTTCACTCTGGTCTTGCCCTGGACTCTTCCAGAAGGTTGATTTCTCTAGTAGATTAGTATACCTTTTGAACCTGCAGTTGTAGTTTTGATGCATAAAAGCATGCTAAATTATGAAAAAATCTAAATAATTTTTGTATTTATTTTCTGCTTTGTGCCATTGATATTTTTGGGAGGATAACCATGCCTGGAAGTGCCCAGAGCTTACTCTGGCTCTGTACTCAGAAGTCATTTTTAGAGGAGTTTGGAAGACCATATTGGGTGCTAGGAATTGAACTCAAGTTATTTGCCGTTATTTGCTTACAAGGCACACACCCTTTCTGCTGAACTAACACTCAGGCCCTATCATTGATTTTTTTGTTAACATTATATATATTTTTGGTTATATAGACTTTTTACATTATGTGTAGGTGTTAGGTCATTCTGGCAGCTCTCAGGACTTACTTCTGGATCTGTACTCAGGGTTCAGATCACTTCTGTTGGGCTCAAGGTACCATATGGGTCGCTGGTGTATGAACCCATGTCAGCCACATGTAATGCAGACTATCCTAGCCATGTACTATCTCACCAGTGTCATCTCTTGGGACATTTGTATCATTCCTAACTTTTACAAACATTTGTGTAGGCTGGTTATTTCTAGCTGTTGTTAAAATAGTGTTATCTATAAATTAAGAGAATTTTCATTGAGTATATTGTTTGTGAACACAATGAATAAAGCTATATCTATATAAAGATAGCTATAGATAGCAGGTAGTTAGAAACAAAAGCAAGGAACAAACAATATTTGAATAAGGAACAACCTTGATTGTGAAACTGAGATGAGCAAGCAAGCATGAGGAGGAGATGTGCGTGGGAACAGAAGGAAAAGGTGGAACAGAAGAGACATTGGTTAAGGGTATTGGATACTGGAGCCGGACAGATAGCATGGAGGTAAGGCATTTGCCTTGCATGAAGAAGGTTGGTGGTTCAAATCCTGGCATCCCATATGGTCCCTGAGCCTGCCAGCAGCAATTTCTGAGCATAGAGCCAGAAGTAACCCCTGAGCATTTCTGAGTGTGACCCAAAAACCAAAAACAAAATGTGAGGGGTATTGGCTACTTCAGTGGTGGTTTAGTTTCAGTAACTTTGTGAATAATAGCCAAGAAAGTTAGCATTGACCATTTTATGTAAACCATTGGACCTCACTGATAGTAAGCAAAAAAAAAAAAACAGTTAAACATTCTATATGTGAAAATTAAATGCATTGACAAAAAAATAATTATTTAGGGTCAGAAAGATTATAGTGGTTAGAGCACCGATCTAGCAAGTGTCAACCTGGGTAAAATTCCTGGAATCACATGGTCCCCTGACCATCACATTATGTAGCCCTGAGATGTTGAGCACCACTGACATGACTTGGGTATCCCTAGTATTTGAAGGGCTTGAGTAACATAGAATCTTTGAACCCTTGCATTGAATGGATGTCCCAATAGACTGTTTATGGGCACCCACAAATTCTGAGCACCCCTTGAGAAACTCCCTCCTCTGAAAGATATTTTTCATCAAGCAAGCATGCTTCAGTATGCTCCTTATACAAAATACAACCTCAAATTAAAGAAGATGTAGACAAAACAAATTTCCTTTCAAATGTCTAAGGTGACCGTTGACCCAGAATATTTTAATTAGTTGGCTTCTGCCATCATTATGTCCCTTAAATTTTAAATTTAATGTGTTTGTTTATGAGTTTAAAGACTTTTTTTCATGCAAAATGAACACAATAGCAAAGGAGGTCAGGACCACATAATTGCTCAGAAATATTATAACAAAAAACAGTCATAATCTAGGAATAATTGTATTAGAACAATAGTCAGCTCTGTTAATCATGGTTATGAAATGTGTTATAATCAATGTGATCATGACATTTCTTTCCCCAATTAAGCATGGTAGCAGTTGCAGTTCTAAGATGACCTTCACCATCTTGTTAAAGGAGAGAAATTTCTAGTTTTTGGTTTGTTTGGTTTTGTTTTATTTTGGTTTTGGTTTTTGGGCCACACCAGTGCTGCTCAGGGGTTACTCCTGGCGTGGGGGACCATATGGGACACCAGGGGCATCAAACTGCGGTTGGTCCTAGGTTAGCGCTTGCAAGGCAGACACTCTATCGCTTGCACCACTGCTCCAGACCCTCTATATTTCAACACATATTGTATCAAGAGCAAGAAAAGCTATTTCTTGGGACTGGAACTATAGTATAGTGAATATGTCATTGGTCTAATACATGGCCAACATTGTTTGATCCCCTGGCACTACATATGGACCCCTGACCATTACCAGGAGTGATCCCTGAGAAGCAAGAAAAAAACAGTACAATGCAGAATCTCAGGTGTTTATCCTTAACATTAGGTGGCTGATAGAATTGTGATCACTGTTGCTACTCAGTATCACGACAGTGTATTATCATTGTACATTAGTGATTGGTGTAATTATTAGACAGGAGATCAGTAGTCATAAAGTACTCAATACCATTTCGTTCTAATACCAAAGTACTAAATGAAAGTACAAAAACTATTGGTGGAGAGACACTAACTCTGCTGATGGTTGTGGTATTGGAACTCAGATGCCTGAAACTCTATTATTAACAATATCCTAAGTCAAAATTTGAAAATAAAAATTAAAAAGATCATAACTAAAAAAAGCTCACGTTATCTCGTCTCACAAGAAAAAATAAATTATAAAGTACTGATTATAGTTTCTATCAATTGTGTATCAAATTTACACACTGTAAATAAAAAGTATTAAGAATCTGCATTCCACCAACTCAAACCATCTTAGGTTGTGTGCTGTGTGGGGGAGCCCAACAATTCATCTATGCAGTTGTGAGGGGATTGTTCCATTGTGGCAAGTCAAACCAAATTATATTAAATTATAAATTACAATCCAGCTGGAAGTAATAATGCTTTCTTGGTTCTTAGTACTCAGAACTCAGAACTTGGTTTCTTGGTACTCAGGAAAAAAGACTTCTCATATAGCTGCTCTTTTGTTCCCCTTTATTAATGTTATATTTTAAATATTTTTTTTTTGGTTTTGGGTCACACCCGGCAGTGCTCAAGGCTTACTCCTGGCTCTATACTCGGAAATAGCCTCTGGCAGGCACATATGGGATGCTGGGATTCGAATCACTGTCCTTCTGCATGAAAGGCAAATGCCTTACCTCCATGCTATCTCTCTGGCCCCTAAGGAATTATCTTATAATGTTTCTGAATGTACATTATCTGAACATTCAATAACATTCTAAAATTTCTCAGATCAAAAAGAGCTAAATATAATTTCCCTTAAAAGATCAAGAAACAAAAACAAAAAACAAGAATCTGAGCTCATAAGGGAAACAGAACAAAAGAAACTAAATGTTATTTAAGAGACATAACTTGTTGTAATAATAGCCTTTTAATTTTTTCTATGAGTCATGTATGCTCCTGGTTTCTTCTCATTTTTAAAGGAAATAATTTATTATTTTATGATGCTATATATAAACTGTGAAGTTGGTACTTGATTATAATTCAAGGAAAGTATAATATTGATAAATTGTTAAAAAAGATAATTTAAATTATGCAATTGCATAATTGTTTTGTTTTAATGCTCTATTATAAATTACTTTAATACTTCATTAATAATTAATTTGTGATGTTTAAAGTCAACAAAATAAATAATTAAAATAAGGTAAGCAAGCAAAGGCAAAAATCCTGAAGGTCAAAGAGTCAAATTTTCCACCAGAATATTTTGTCCTCTAAGATTATTGTTTTCCTACCATCCAAGATATATGAAACTTCTCTTTCCTAATGCTATCTTATTTTTAATAATATCATTATTTAAGCACCTTGATTACAGATATGATTGTAGTTGGGTTTCAGTCATATAAAGAACACCTTCCTTCACCAGTGCAACATTCCATCTCCAATGTCCCCAATTCCCAATCTCCCCCCCCCACATCCCCCCAGCTTGTATATGAGGCAGGCATTTTAATTCTATCACTCATTGACATTGTCACCATAGTTGTCAGTGTAGTTATTTCTCTAACTGCACTCACCACTGTTTGTGGTGAGCTTCATCTTGTGAGCCAGTCTTCCAGCCCTCATCTCTATTGTCTGAATTTCATCATAATCCCACTACTCAAGTCTATTTTCATATGTCAAATTTTTATTTTCCCCCATATCTTTTGTCATAGTTATCTTGTTAAACATTGTTTATATCAATTATATCAGAAATAAAAGAGAGGAGGGCTGGAAAGTCCTGGTCACGATGTGAAAGTCACCACACAGAGTGATGAGTGTGCTGTTTTCTGGGCCAAAGTTGTGGATAAGACAGACTCTGCCAGGCCCCTTAAGCTCAGCAGACATTTTGGGGCTTCCCCTGGCTTGCTTCAACCTGTGAACTTTGATCTTCTCTGGCATTCATCCCCTGTCGGCTTGCCTCGGCTGAGGTGAGTCTTTCTGGGTCCGGAGCTGTGGATAAAGCTGACTGATGGGCCCCTTAGGCTTGGCAGACAGTTTGGGGCTTCCTCCAGCTTGCTTCAACCTGGGAACTTTGATCTTCTCTGGCATTAATCCCCTGAGGGCGTGCCTTGGCTGAAGTGTGTCTTTCCAGGTCAGAATTGTGGATAAGACAGACTCTGCTGGTCCCCTTAAGCTCGGCAGATATTTTGGGACTCCCCCCGGCTTGCTTCAATCTGGGAACTTTGATCTTCTCTGGCATTCATTCCCTGATGGCTTGCCTCGGCTGAGGTGAGTCTTTCCAGGCCAGGGTTGTGGATAAAGCTGACTCTGCTGGTCCCTTTAAGCCCACCTATAAGGGTTCAAAGCAAAGGAGCACTGCCGGGCACACCACCTAGCCAATGAATACCACCACAACACGTAGAAAAACCCACAGCATAAGCGTGACAATGAGAAAACTATGCAGACCAACATCAGTCATAGAGATTGAAGATGGAAACTCTGATGACTAACAGTGGCCAACCACCTAAGCAGTCTTTCAGAAATGGAGTTTAGAGAAGAAATTTGGAGGATGCTCACAGAACTCAAATAAAGTATAGATCAGAACACTAATAAAAATCAAGAGAATATGAAAATAGAAATCAGAAAACTCCAAACTGAAATATCAGGTCAAATAATAGGTCTGAAAAACTCAGTAGACGAATTGATGAACATAATGGATGAGCTTTCCAACAGGTAAAAAGCAGCTGAGAATAGAATTAGTGCACTGGAAGATGTGATGCATAACAACTTTACACAGTAGAAGAGATTGGGAAAAAGCCTTAAATCAAATGATCAGACAATGGAAAAATTACTCAAAGAATATGAGCAGATGAAAATAGAAGTCTTTGAGAAGCTCAACAGAAACAACTTTAAAATCATTGGAGTCCCAGAGACCCAAGAAGAAAATCTCCAGGAAGAATCAACAGTCGGGGCCGGGCGATGGCGCTCGAGGTAAGGTGCCTGCCTTACCTGCGCTAGCCTAGGAGACGGACCACGGTTCGATCCCCCGGCGTCCCATATGGTCCCCCAAGCCAGGAGCGACTTCTGAGCGCATAGTCAGGAGTAACCCCTGAGCGTCACCGGGTGTGGCCCAAAAAAAAAAAAAAAAAAAAAGAATCAACAGTCAAGAACATCATCACAGAGAAACTACCAGAGCTAAAGAAAACATGTGACCAAATCCTGCATGCCCGAAGAGTACCAGCTAAAAAAGACTCCAGGAGAAAACCCCAAGACACATCCTAGACACAATGATGAATCCCACAGATAGAGATAGAATACTGCAAGAAGCAAGATAAAAAAGGGAAATTACATTCCAGAGAGCATCCTTGAAATTTATAGCAGATCTGTCACCAGAAACACTCAAGGCCAGAAGGCAGTGGTGGTATATAGTGACAAATCTCAATGAAATAAATGTTTTGCCAAGAATACTGCACCCAGCAAAACTCACTTTCAGGTATGGCTTCACAGATAAACAACAGCTCAAAAACTTTACAAACTCAAAACCAGCCTTAAAAGAAAAACTGAAAGATCTATTCTAAAGACAAGACAGAACAAAAATTACACCAAACTTCTACACAAAGATGGCAATAAACCCCATGACAATTATTTATCTCAATATCAATGGACTAAACTCACCCGTTAAGAGGCACAGAGTGGCGAAATGGATCAAAAAACTGAAGCCAACTTTCTGCTGCCTGCACGAAACACACCTGAATAGTCAGAATAAACATAGACTCAAAATCAAAGGCTGGAGGAAAATTATTCAAGCAAACAACACCCTTAAAAAGTGGGGATGGCCATACTAATATCAGATGACACAAACTTTATACTCAGAAAAGTTGTAAGGGACAAAGATGGATATTATGTACTAATCAAAGTATATGTACAGCAGGAAGAAATCACTCTCCTAAACATATACGCACTCAATGAGGGACCAGCAAAGTATTTAATACAATTGTTGACAAATCTGAAAAAGGATATTAATAACAACACAATAATTGTGGGAGACCTCAACAAAGGCCAGTCAACACTTGATAGGTCAACCAAATTGAAACCCAACAAAAATATACTAGACCTGAAAAGAGAAATGGAAGAAAGAGGCCTAGTAGATATATATAAGACACTCCATCCCCAGAAACCTGGATACACATTCTTTTCCAATGTACACGTGTCATTCTCCATGATAGACCACATGCTGGCACATAAAACATACTTCCATAAAATCAAGAAGATAGAAATTTTGCAGGCTACCTTTGCTGACCACAAGGCTCTGAAGCTAGATGTGAACTACAAAGGGACACAGAAGAAAAAATTTAACACCTGGAAATTAAACAGTCTACTACTGAACAACCAGTGGGTCCGAGATGAAATCAAAGAAAAAATCAAAAATTTCCTGGAAACAAACGACAATGAAAACAAATTATCAGAACCTATGGGATACAGCAAAAGCAGTACTGAGAGAAAAATTTATAGCTCTGCAAGCACACATCAGGAAGGAAGAAGGAGCATACATGAATAGCTTAATGACGCAGCTTATAGAATTAGAAAATGATCAACAAAAGAAACTAAAAATAGGGAGACAGAAGGAAATAACAAAGCTGAGAGCAGAAATCAATAAAATGGAAACCCAAAAAATAATCCGAAAGATCAACAAAAGCTGAAGTTGGTTCTTTGAAAAAATAAACAAGATTGATAGACCATTGGCAAAACTCACAAAGCAAAAGAGAGAGAAACTTGATAACGTGTATTAGAAATGAAAAGGGGGAGATCACTATAGATATTGCAGAGATTCAAAGGGTATTCAGAGAATACTTTGAGAAACTCTATGCCACTAAATATGAGAACCTGGACGAAACGGATAAATTTTTGAACTAGTATAACCTGGACAAAACGGATAAATGTTTGAACTCGTATAACCTTCACGGTTGAATAAAGAAGATGTAGCATATCTAAACACCCCCATCACTATTGAGGAAATTAAAACCATAATTAAAAATTTGCCCCAAAACAAAAGCCCAAGCCCTGATGGGTTCACAAATGAATTCTTTCAAATCTTTCAAGAGGAACTACTACCAATACTGGCCAGGCTCTTTTATGAAATCGAAAAAACAGGAATACTTCCAAATAGCTTTTATGAAGCCAACATCACCTCAATACCAAAACCAGATAGAGATGCTCCCAAAAAAGAAAATATTCCTGATGAACACAGATGCAAAGATCCTTTACAAAATCCTGGCGAACAGGATCCAGTGCCTCATCAAGAAGTTCATTCACTTTGATCAAGTACGTTTCATCCCAGGAATGCAAGGATGGTTTAACATCCATAAATCTATCAACATAATACACAACATAAACAACAAGAAAAAAATCACATGGTCATATCAATAGATGCAGAAAAAGCATATGATAAGGCTCAATACCCATTCTTGATGAAAACTCAGCAAGATAGGAATAAAAGGAACATTTCTTAATATAGTTAAAGCCATCTACCACAAGCCAGTGGCAAATATTTTCCTCAATGGAGAAAAACTAAAAGCCTTCTCTCTAAATTCTGGTACAAGACAAGGCTGTACTCTCTCACCACTCCTATTCAACATAGTACTGGAAGTACTTGCTATAGAGATTAGGCAAGAAAAAGATATCAAGGGAATCCGGATAGAAAAGGAAGAAGTCAAGCTATCACTGTTTGCAGATGACATGATACTCTACTTAGAAAACCCTAAAGACTCTACCATAAAGCTTCTAGAAATAATAGATTCATATAGCAAAGTGGCAGGCTACAAACTTAACACACAAATATCAATGGCCTTTTTATACACTAATAATGATAGGGAAGAAATGGACATTAAGAGAACAATCCCATTCACATTAGTGCCTCACAAACTCAAATATCTTGGAGTCAACCTGACTAAAGTTGTGAAGGATCTATACAAAGAAAACTACAAAACACTGCTCCAAGAAATAAGAGAGGACACAAGGAATTGGAAAAATATACCTGCTCATGGATTGGCAGGATCAACATAATTAAAATGGCAATACTTCCAAAAGCATTGTACAGATTTAACACGATTCCTCTAAAGATACCCATGACATTCTTCAAAGAAGTGGATCAAACACTTCTGAATTTCATTTGGAACAATAAACAACCTCAAATAGCTAAATCACTCCTTGGGAAAAGGAATATGGGAGGCATTACTTTCCCCAATTTTAAGCTGTGTTACAAAGCAATAGTTATAAAAGCAGCATGGTATTGGAATAAAGACAGACCCTCAGATCAGTGGAATAGGCTTGAGTACTGAGAGAAGTTTCCTCAAACATATAACCACCTAGTTTTTTATAAAGGAGCAAGAAATCCTAAATGGAGCAAGGAAAGCCTATTCAACAAGTGGTGTTGGCACAACTGGTTAGCCACTTGCAAAAAAGCGAACTCAGACCCCTAGCTAACACCATGTACAAAGGTAAGATCTAAATGGATTAAAGATCTTGATATCAGATCTGAAAATATAAGGTATATAGAACAACATGTAGGTGAAACACTCCAGGACATTGAGACTAAAGGCATCTTTAAGGAGGAGACAGCACTCTCCAAACAAGTGGAAGCAGAGATAAACAGATGAGACTATATTAAGCTGAGAAGCTTCCGTATCTCTCTCTCTTTTTTTTTTTTTGATTTGAAAAGAATTTTATTTGATCTAGTCCCCAAATTGGCCCCATGTCCATGAGCACCCTGCCACCAACACAAACACTACACGAAGATTTATTGTTGAATGGTAGGTTGTGCATTCCACAATTCCCAGAGGGAAAGAGGGAATTCCATGCGCCCTATCCAAGTAGGACAAGAGACATTGGTCTGATAGCTATTCTCCAAAATAAATAATCCACACAGTTAGGAAGGTTTAGCAGGCAAGAAACTCACACTGCAAGCTTTTCACCCACAAGCCAGTTGCTCCACCAAGTGGAATCACAAGCCTAGATGGCAGCTCACAACTCAGGCCTTCTGACTACTAGCCTTTATTGAAATCAAATACAAAGCCCCAAAGGGGGAAAAGTCAAATGAAAAGGCAATGGGGAAACAATACCAAAGGAAATCTATCGAGATGCATATAGGACTAATTCAAAGGCCTCTATCTACAACTACAATTTATATATCAGAACACAGTTAGGGACCAGAGCCATAGCTCAGTGGTGAGGGCACTTGCTTGGCATGCTGCTAACCTAGGTTGGATCTCCAGCATCCCAGCTGGTGCCTTTATTACTGCCAGAAATAATTCCTGAGAGCAGAGCCAGGAGTAACACTCAAGCACCACAGGGTTTAGCTCCCAAACAAACTAAAATAAGAACATACTTCTCAAGAAAAGCTGTTTGCCGCCTTAAGAAATATGGCAGGTGAGTGTCAGAGTCAAGAGAAGTTAATAGGAGAGGTAATCCCCAGCTCCAGAGAAGTGAGAGACACAAGCTGGAAGATTGCCTGGAGCTGGGTGCCCTGAGAGCTCAGGGAAGGAGACATAAAGAGGTTGTGCAGGTTGCTGGGTGTGCCTGCAACTCCTCTCCCTTTCTCCACACCCTGCCAGGGCATTAGCACTTTGCAGAACGTCCTGGTAGGGGTGGCAGAGCCTTGAGCAGCCCTGGTTCCTCTCTGCAGCTAGAACAAGGGTGCAGTACTCTCAGACTTCACCATCCACCCTTCACTCCGGAGAGCAGGTAAAGAGATACCTGAGCCTATGGCACTGGGGCGGGAGGGAAGGAGCATCCCCGAGTCTTGGCTACCCCTCTTCAGCCCCATGCCACCTCCCTGCTAAGCCTGAATGCCATGGAAACTCCACTGCAGGGCTCACAACTCCGTGACTTACTCCATCTATTGCTCACCAGGCAAGCTTGGGCTTTGCATTAGGGCGGTGATAAGCTTCCGTATCTCAAAGGAGATAGTGCCCAGAATACAAAGGCCACCCACTGAGTGGGAGAAATTATTTACCCAATACTCATCAGATAAAGGACTAATATCCAAAATTTACAAGGTACTGACAGAAGTATACAAGAAAAAAACAACTAACCCCATCAAAAATGGGGAGAAGAAATGAACAGACACTTTGAAAAAGGAGAAAGGCAAATGGCCAAAAGGCATATGAAAAGATGTTCAACATCACTAATCGTAAGGGAGATGCAAATCAAAACTACTATGAGGTACCACCTCATGCCATTGAGATTGGCACACATCACAAAAAGAAAAACAAGCAGTGCTGGCAGGGATGTGGAGAGAAAGGAACTCTTTTTCACTGCTGGTAGGAATGCCGTCTAGTACAACCTTTATGGAAAGTGTTATGGAGATTCCTTCACAAATTGGAAATTGAGCTTCCATATGATCCAGCTATACCACTCCTAGGAATATACCCGAGGAACACAAAAATACAATACAAAAATCCCTTCCATACATCTATATTCATTGCAGCGCTATTTACAATAGCCAGACTCTGGAAACAACCAAGATGCCCTTTAACAAATGAGTGGCTAAAGAAACTGTGGTACATATACACAATGGAATACTATGCAGCTGTCAGGAGAGATGAAGTCATGAAATTTTCCTATACATGGATATACATGGAATCTTTTATGCTGAGTGAAGTAAGTCAGAGGGAGAGAGAAAGATGCAGAATTGTTTTACTCATTTATGCGTTTTGAGAAAAATAAAAGACATTTTTAACAGTATCTTAGAGACAAGAGAGGTGAGGGCTGGTATGTGCAGCTCATGACATGAAGCTCATCACATAGAGTGATGAGTGCAGTTGGAGAGATGACTACACTGAAAACTATCATAACAATGTGAATGAATGAGGGAAATAGAAAGCCTGTCTCGAGTATAGGTGTGGGGGGTGAGGAGGAGGGAGATCTGGGAAATTGGTGGTGGGAATGTTGCACTGGTTAAGGGGGGTGTTGTTTACATGACTGTAATCATACAACTATAGTCATATTTGTAATCATGGTGTTTAAATAAAGATAATTATAAAAAATCAATAAAGCATTAAAAAAGAATAGAATAGAATAGAATAGAATAGAATAGAATAGAATAGAATGGAATGGAATGGAATGGAATGGAATAGAATGAAATGGAATGGATTAGTGGTGAGAATGTTGCACTGGTGAAGGGGGAAATTCTGATTATGATTGAAACCCAACTACAAACATGCTTGTAATCATGGTGCTTAAATAAAGATTTATAAAAAAAAAGAGTGATGAGTGCAGTTATTGAGAACAATCATAACAATGTGAATGAATGAAGGAAGTAGAAAGCCTGTCTAGAGTACAGGTGAGGGTGCAGTGGGGAGGAGGAAGATTTGGGATATTGGTGATAGGAATGTTGCACTGGTGAAGGGGTGTTCTTTACATGATTGAAATCCAACTATAATCATATATGTAATCAAGGTGTTTAAATAAAGATAGTAAAAAAAAAGAGAAACTTGAAAAAAGATATATATATATCGGGCCGGAGAGATAGTATGGAGGTAGGGCATTTGCATGCAGTAGGACGGTGGTTTAAATCCTGGCATCTCATATGGTCCCCCCTGCCTGCCCGGGGTGATTTCTGAGTGCAGATCCAGGAGTAACCACTGAACACTGCAGGGTGTGACCCAAAAAACAAATATATATATATATATATATATATCAAATTTACACTATATAATTAAATTATATTTTAATTTTATTTTATATATATTATATATATTATTTTATATAATTTATATATTAATTTAATTTTATATAGCTGTAAATTTTAAAATGTTTAAATTTAAAATTTGCTGTAAATTTCATTTTTTTATTTTATTTTTTTAAATAATATATTTTTTAAACACCTTCGTTACAAACATGATTGTGGTTGTGTTTCAGTCATATAGGAGAACACCCCACATCACCAGTGCAACATTCCCACCACCAATGTCCCAAATATCCCACCTTTCCACCCCATCCCCACCTGTACGTAAATTTTAAAATTTCAGGGAATTCAATCTTTTTTTCCTCCATACTCTAAGCTACTAAATGGATGTATGCTTTTTCCTTTCAATGACTGGACATGGCATATTACTATAATTTATTTTTTAAATATGAAGTCACTGATTTTAATCTGAACCTGTATCACTTTCTGTATGCAACATAATTTATAAATGGTATTATTTCTATTCATTCTAGATTATACATTGTATGTCAAATGCTCTAAACTGACAACAAGCTTCTTTGCCACTTATGTATATAGGTAAAGTTTTTTATCCTGTTACTATAATAACATTATTTTAGGATGTTACATTTGATAAGTTCAGCCTAATTTTTTTATTTTTATAATGTAAAATTCTACAATAAAATCTCAAATGAGCTAAGAACATTTATATTTTTATGGATACAATGAATTAGAAAACTTTAATTCTGTCTAATTTTTATTTCATCTAGAACTCATGAAGATTTTGTTTTCTGATATTTTATTCATTTGGCCTTCTCTAAATCATGTGCAAAGTTTTACAATTTATTTGGTATATTTTATCAAGTATATTTCTATTCATTCATTTATAGTGAGAAAAATACAATGAATACATATTTTATCTTAAAATACCTTTCAACATCAATTTTGGATATATATAGATACAATAACATTCATTATTTTTATCCTATAAACATAATCATGAGATTATGATAGATGGCCTCGAAGCTCTTTTAGTGTTTATAACATGCCTTTCTAAGACATTGCTTGAGTTTATCTGCTCAAGGTTTTTTAGTAATAAGTTACATAATTTTTAAATATGTATGTACAATAGAATTGAATGCAGTGTATGTTGGATTCACTCTGTGCTGCTTTTCCTTATCTACCTGGCAGATGGAACCCCATACAGCAACTGTTCTGAGAACACTGTAGAAGAGCAACTGTTTCAGGAATTCTCCTTGAAGTAATAAGTTTCAGACACACTGCTCCAGAGATGGGGAACGACAGCACAAAGAGAGGTGCCATCCCCCATGAGCAGTGGTCAATAATCAGGCTTAGATGACCACTGGACCATCCTTCCTCTCTCAGAGACAGTTTTGGTTAAAGGAGAAATTATCTATCAACACAGTGTTGATCCTGAGGCATTTCTCAGTCCCAATATTCATGCTTATCTTCTTCCTGGCATCTCACTTTCCCCTGGCTATGCTTCTGCTATGTCCTGTCACCCTCCAGGTTTCCCAGTTTATCTTGTCCTATACAATTATTGGTGTAATGGAATCAAGTGTCTTTGGTCATTAACTGAGGACCTGTGCTTTCCCAGTCATGAGCTGTGGGGAATGTCCTTGATCCTAATGCCCTGGCTGGATGGAAGTTAACTTTTGCCAGCAAACAGAGTCAGCACAATATAGAAGTCTTATCAGATCATGAAGTCACACTTCGTTGCATAAATGGAGTTTGCAATAGGTCATGGAAGAAGCAAATTAAATACAATAAATCATTTTTTCTAAATAAGTTCCAAAATACCTTAGGTACATTTTTTTACTTGCTAAAAGTATGAATGCTTCATGTGATCAATTATAAAAGTGAAATAATAAACAATTAAAACACAACTATAAATTCTTCAAAATGGAAAAGTGTCTCCACATTGAAAAACAGTAATTTTCAGATGCCTCAAGGAACATATGATATGTTTGTGATATGACACTATTTTTAATCACGAAGGCTAAGAAGTTCCTATAAATGTATTTTTGTTTGCGTCTTTGCTTGGGGCTACACTTGATAGTGCTCAGGAATCACTCCTGGCACTGCTCTGGGGGCCATATTTAGTATGGTATCTTGATAGAACCCAGGTCAGTTGCAAAAAAGATAAGCAATAGCCCATTATACTATCTTACCAGTCTCTAAATGAATTATTTTTTCTGTTGAAAACAAATATGTCTTGTACATATTAAATGAGGAAGAAGCATGAAAAAACAAGCTGAGTGGTGCCTAGAATTTGGAGTCAAGAAAGGCATAAAACATTGTGTCAAAAGGTTTAAAATCTTGTGATACAACGTACAGAGAATTAAAATAAGTTTAAATAGAAATTAAAATATCTTTGCTTTTTAATCCTTCCAAGGCATCAACACTCCTATCCCATTAGATTAACTGTATGATTCTCAATAGCAGTTAGTTCAGTCACATTTAACTTATTTGTTTTTAGAATCATCTAAAGATATTATCAAGCAAAGTTTAAAAGGCAAACTGAGTTCAGCTCTCACACTTAGAATCAACACAGAAAGCTGTGTCAAAGGGAAGAAATCACTCATCTAAAGTTGAAAATGCAATAGCGTAATTATTGCTAACATTATTTGATGTGTTTGTTATGAAAGGACGACTTTCACACTTTGAAGCAATATTTGATTTCCGGAAGTCATTGGGGGAAAATGTGCACGTCTCCAGGGTCAGTGTACAGCATCGTCATAATCATGTGAAGTCATTACTAAAGTTACAGAAGGGGATGTGTCATGATAGATGAAGGCAAAGACTCTTTAAAGTCCTTTCCTTTCCTAGGAACCAATAGATTTCTCTTGGCCCTTGACTTTGTTACTCACCTCCCACATCTCTGATTTGTCAAGAGGCTTCTGATAGGCTGGAGGAAGAATGTGAAGCAGAAATACTGATGATGATGTAATGGCTACAGCTGACTATACATTATTTAGTGCACAATCATAAAAGAGATAACATTCTGTGAGGATTCAGGCAAGAACATTCTCATTGTTTTGTGAGTTAAAGAGATATTTTTAGATTTAAAAATAATTTAAAGAGATATTTTTGTTTGGGATTAGATTTATGAAAAAGTATGACTAATAAGTACAGTATTATATAGGTTTATATACTGAATGCATATGCAATAGTACATGTCTGTGAATTATTTCCTTGTCTGTGCAGCCAGTTTAAGAAAATGGAAGAAATGTTCTTTTTTTTTTTTTTTTCAGAATAGTCATGACTTTTAGAAATGTATAGTACATCGTAATCTCAAACTTAATTCATTTTTAAAATATACACTTTTCATGAGTTATAAATCATTCACTATCAAGTCTTTGCTTCGGAGATCAGGATATTCATTAAAACTCTAAGTTACTATTTACTCATCACTATTTTAGATTCAAATATTATAGATTTTATTTTGCACTTATGGGCTTATTTTAATATTCTTCATACTATTAATTGTGTGGCTTCATTTCCAGTGGAAGACCTCCCTTTAAACTTTCCTTTAAGATAAGTGTATTGCAGTGGCGTTTGCCTTGCAAGCAGCCGATCCAGGACCAAAGGTGGTTCGTTCGAATCCCGGTGTCCCATGTGGTCCCCCGTGCCTGCCAGGAGCTATTTCTGAGCAGACAGCCAGGAGTAACCCCTGAGCACCGCTGGGTGTGGCCCAAAAACCAAAAAAAAAAAAAAAAAAAAAAAGATAAGTGTATTGGTGATGAACTTTCAGATTTTATTGGCTTGGGAAAATCCTTACCTTTACTTCTTCTCTGAAAGATAATATTTCAGGGTCAAGTAAAACAGTTTTTTCTATTAACATTTTAAATTTATAATCAATTCAGTAATCACCATTCTTAAATTTCCTGCTCTTCTGTTTCTTTATGCACTCTCAAACATTAAAATCAGGAGTTTATTTAACCCTAGATGTATTCTGATACAATAAAAGTGAATCCTTGGGGCTGGAGTGATAGCATAGCAGTAGGGTGTTTGCCTGGCACTTTGCCAACCCAAGATGGACCTGGGTTGGATTCCCGGCATCCCATATGATCCCCCAAGCCTTCAGGAGGCAGTAACCCCTGAGCTCCAACAGGTGTGGCCCCAAACAAAACAAAAATAGCAAAAGTAAATCCTCAAGATTTACAAGTTATATTATGTACAAATATAAATAGGAATATTTCAGCCATAAAATATATCATTTCTATATTTCTGCAACAGCCTTATTTTATAAGAAAGTTCAGGGAAAATGAAAACATATATATGGGAGAACTTTAACCCCAATGGAATTAGAAATGGAAAATAGCAGTAAATCTAAAATAAATTTTTATTTCACAGATATCAGTTATAAGGCATATTTAAGAAATTACAAAGTAAGTTCAGGAAGAACATCTTACTATACCATTTGCTGTTCCAATTTAACTTTAGAAATGCATCTTTCGCTGCTGGAAAAACGTAAAGGGCAAGTTCTTGTGTATAGCTGACCAAGATATGGAACTAATATAGCCTCCAGGACTTGCAAGAGTGATTTCTGAGAACAAAGCTAGAAGTAAGAGCCAACCACAGGCAAAACAAACAAAAAGAAAACCAAGTTTCTTATACATTTAAAGTTCTAATATAATTCTAAATTGAATTTTAAAAATGATGTGGTAGGATTGGTGTTAGAACATTTTATGCCTGAAACTCTATTTTGAACAACTTTGTAAATCATGGTGCCTTAATAAAAATAAAAAATTAAGAATAAAATAAAATATAAAATGATGATAGATGAATAGTGCCAGGAGTAGGCCTTCAGCATAACTGGTTAAAGCCTCCAAACCAAACAAAACAAGATAAAACAAAAATGAAATATAGATAAGAACTACTAATTTGCCAATATTCTTAGAAATTTTTTCTTGCACACTTTTAATTTAAGAGCAAATTATTTTAAACCTATAAATACTTTAAAATTTCCTATTTTTTAGGTCATTATACAAAAATATATAAAAATCAAAGGCCAGTTTTAGTAAATGAAGTAGTCATAAAGATATATTAGTTGAAATATAACATTTTAATCACTAAAATTTATAAGCAGAAGTTTTGTCATAAAGCATATTATACTACAGGAACATAAAACTCAAGGATAAAACTATTTTTTCCTGTGGAGATAACATCTTTAGACAAGATCCTCTCTAGATTTCTCAATGCATTACTGCATAATGAATTTACATGTAAAAATATGTTTTGTAAGTGTTATGCATTCTCTTCTATCTAGGTTTTATTCAAGGCATGGTATTTTAGTGAAAGATAGTCTATTGTTCTCTTCAAAGAATTATCTATAAAAGTTAATTCATTTCTAAAAATTCTGTCAAGCTTCCTTCTGTTATATTCACTCTTCTTTCTTGATCCTTTGAAGCTTATATGTAGTACAGGTGATAAGTTTTTTATTTTACTCATCATTGAGTATTGATTTTATATATATTGAGTATTGATTTTATATACTTATTTTATAAAACTAAGTGCATGCTAAGTCATTCTTCATTCATTAGAAGTATTTTATATTTTGCAAAACAAATTTCAATAAACTTTCCCTATTACTATAATAAGCATAACTATAATTTACCAATGATTAATCATTCTAACAATAATTTATGTTTTAATGGGGGAGAAACATCTTTTAAAGTAAAATCACCTCAACTTTTAGAATCTCTAAACGATCCCTGCACCAACTGAAACAGCAAAACTAGTTTTCATACATCAAGATTTATCTCTCATTCTCTCTCAATGTCCAATCATTTTAGAGTACAAATACAGTAGTTCTTTGCAAGAGGACTAAGTCAAATTACACACAGACATAAAGTGTGATTTGTTTTTCCTGTTATTTTGTGTAATTTTATCAGAATAGCAGGACAGAGTGGCCTCTGAGGTAGGTCTGTACTGGTCATCTCTAAAAAGGGATGTCAAAGGTGCTATTTTCCCTCATCGTTCTCTCATGTCCTCTTCCCACATTTTGCTTTTTTCTTCCTCTTGCTGGTGTTTCTCAGCCTCCCTAACTTGATAACTCTTCCTAATATCTGGTTGCTTTTATCAGTGACAGAATACACACTTTAAAGAATAATGCATTTAATAAATGCCTTTATATGTAACCACCAAAGCTAATTATTCAGATATCTGATGACAGTTCTTTCAAAAATTTTTCTCCCACTATCTTAATTCTCCTTGACCTTTTCAAATGATGAGTGGCTACTATTCCTTTAGTACTCTCTCTCAATTGCTGTCATAATAATTGTGTTAGTAGTTTCTAAAATTACCAAATTAAATTAGTGAAACAAAGATTCTTAAGTGTTTTATCTATAATCACACATTCAATAAGTGTAAACCTATTATTTAAATTCATATTCTATGTTTTAGAGACCCTATTTACATTTTCTTATTTTACTTGCGATCAAATTGATACTTGAAATTATAGTTTCAGAGAAGCATTCTTAGAAATGCAGATGCATAAAAACTGAACAACATTGGGGCCAGAGAAATAGTACAGTGCTGGTCTTGTACCTGGCCCCAAAATAACTAATCTCCAAAAAACATGACCATATTTTTTCACATAGATGGCCTAACTTCTGCAGATACAAAGTTTTATTAAAATTAACAATACTGAGTCAGAGAGATAACACAAGGTTTAGATGCTTGTCTTATACTTTCTGGCTGTGGTTCATTTCCAAGCATACTTTATGGTTCTAGAGGCGTTTCCAGGAAGGATACTTAAATATAGAGCTGGGATTTATTCCTGACTAGCACAAGGTGTGACACTTCCCATTACTGATACAACACGTAAGTAAAAAAAAGCAAATAAGAGTAATGATCTTAAATATTTTTTTCATATTTCATTCTGCTTCCTTTCCATAATTCATAATAATTGATATTTATGATACCCATGTCAATCTAAGAAAATTACATGCCTACATCATTAATAAATAAAATAGCATATGGGGACAAAGCAATAGTACAGCATATAACTTGTGGTATCCCAAAATAAAAATCAAATCAAATAAACCCCAAACTATAGGCTCTTAAGTTTTCTGAGCTTTATTGATGATAAAAGAATAAACACTATGAGCTAGAATTATGGATCTTTAAATTCCAGAATGTAAGATAATATAGACATTTTATGCTTTTCTACCATTGCAATTTCTTTGGGATGTCAAATGCTATCTCAAATTAGCTAGAAGCAATTAAATGCTCTGCAGGCTCTTTGAATATTGCCTTTGTTTCATAAACGCAATTAGTCACTTCACAGTATTAGTCATGGACTTACCAGTCGCATCTGATTTTTTCCCTTGAAACCCAGATTTTCTGTTGTTAGAGCCAATCCATGTTTACGTGCTTGATGATTAGACCTTCACCAGCAGAGTTCAATATTAGTCACTTGATCTTTGATCCATAATGACTAGTTCAAATATATTAAATTATTCAAAAATAATTCTAGTATAAATATTTTATATTTTACAAAAGAAAAATTGAGAAGATCAACTTAATCTAGTTTACCAGAACTTATAACTGTCAAACCAGGTCTTCTTATAACTTTGGAAAATTAGATTTATTATTTTTAAATGCTAAGTTAAAGAAATAAGAAGTGACAATAGAATTGAAGACATTGAAAATAAATATGAACAGAAGGAAGACAGGTATATTTGAAAAATTTCCCACCAACATTAGACATAAAACAAGTCCTTGAAATTAACCCTACAGTGATTGAATTAAGCAATATATTGTTTTTAAAGTGGAGGATAAAATGAATTAATTGAAAAACAAATTGAACAATGCTTCCAGAAAGGAATACATGAAAGTGTGAACTCTCTGAAGGTGGAAGTATGAAAACAGAAGGAAAGAAAAAATTGTTCAAAGATGCCAAAAGGCATAGAAGATACATAAGATTTATTACAGTTTTCAAAGGACAAGGTAGAAAGAAAAAGAAGTAGTGTTTAAAGGAATTACTCATTTTTTTTAAAAGTTGCTAAATTTTTAGATTAAAATGTCATATGAAGCCCCAAACACAATTAATAATATATCAAAATGGGCTGGAGCAATGATGCAGCAGTAGGGTGTTTGCCTTGCATGTGGCTGACCCAGGATGGACCATGATTCGTTGCCTGGCATCCCATATTGTCCCTCAAGCCAGGAGCGATTTCTGAGTGCAAAGCCAGGAGTAACCCTTGAGCATCACTGGGTGTGCCTCCCTAAAAAAAAGAATATAGCAAAACAAAATAAATAATGCCCATACAAATACTTTAATTTTATAATAAAAAATGAAAATAGAGATCACTAACTAAAAGCTAATACCCCAAAACAAAGTATAATAAATCTGACAACTGAGGAAAAACAAAATTTTGATCATAAATTGCTTATGCTCTAAAGCCATGAAGAAACATCTGTTTATTCAGAAAAATATTCTCACTTCTGGGGCCAGAGCGATAGCACAGAGGGTAGGGTGTTTGCAGACCTGGGTTCAATTCCCAGCATCCCATATAGTACCCTGAGCATGCCATTAGTGATTTCTAAGTACAGAGCCAGGAGTAACCTCTGAGACCTGCTAAAAGCAAAACAAAACATAACAAAACAAAATATTCTCATTTAATATTGTAAGTATATTTACTATGTTTTGGATTACAAACAAAGTTTTTAATTTTCATACTAATCTGTCATTACCTGATAGTGGTGAGAATTCACTTATGGCAGGCACTATTTGTGTTTTTCAGAAATAGTTAAACGTTTTAAAATTAATAGGTACTTTGTATAACCTTAATAAGTCATGTTTTTACCTCAAGACCTGATTATAATTGCCTTATTGGGAAGCAACTTCTATTATAGTCTAGAGAAACACAATTCATTTAAACAAGCCTATGATCTGGTACATCAAATAATTTTGTTACAATTTATTTCATAATAACAGACTTAAGGTGAGCAGAAGCTGTCATTTATATCATTAGCAGAGATTGTGAAGAAAAACATGTTTTACTTCTCAATTTTAGTTCTAAATTAATAAATACAAGACATGACATAATTACCTGTTGTTAGTCTGTAATAAAAACATCTTCTTGGGGCTGGAGCTGTGGCACACCTGTATGGCATTTGCCTTGCAGCAGCTGATCTAGGATGGACCACAGTTCAATCCCCTGTGTCCCATATGGTCCCCTGAACCAGGAGTGACTTCTGAGTGCATAGCCAGAAGTAACCCCTGAGCATCACCTGGTGTGGCCCCAAAACAAAACAAAGCAAAACAAAAAACCATCTTCTTGTTTACCAATAATTTTCTAGAAAAAACTTAAGTAAAAGAATATTAAGACTGTTACATTTAACAGAATATTGTTTTGGTTTCTTTCTTTTTTGTTGTTGTTGTTGTTTTGTTTTGTTTTGTTTTGGGGGGCACACCTGGTGCCTCTCAGGGGTTACTCCTGGCTCTGCAGTCAGAAATCGCTCCTGGCTTGGGGGGCCATATGGGATGCCAGGGATCGAACCAAGGTGCGTCCTAGGTCAGCCACGTGCAGGGAAACGCCATACTACTGCGCCACCGCTCTGGTCCCTGAACAGAAGATTTGTATGGCATTTCTTTAGTTTGACTCATTAGAATGTCTTATCACAGATTCCTCTTTATACCTGTTGATCATACTTAACAGCCCGATTTTATTCAAAAGTGAGTGTATCACTCTCAATATAAGTGCTCTGTTCATTCTTTGTGTATTCTAGAAAGGCACAAATTCTGCAGAGCTTAGGTCTGAATTAGGAAAGATGCTCAGACTTACACAACTTTATTTTGCCCTTCACCAATGAAGCATTGGCAAAAACTTGTTTTAAATAAAAAATGGATAAACAACACAGTTATCTTGATTCTTGAATCAGAAAAAGACAGGGACTTCTTGAGGTTTAAATCTATGGCATAGATATTCTTGGCATATTCATCTGGCTAATGCCGGGCAGTCTCGCCTGCATAGGTTTGGAAGGCTAATCTTTTAGCACTACTTCTGCTATATTGCTTTTTACCTTCTGATTCTGCTTCAGTGATCACTTCTGGAGGTGCTCAGGGACCATATGCAGTGCCAGGGTTGGGGTCTGGGTTCGTCACTGAGAGGTGAACATCTTCCACCTCTATGATCTCTCAGACCCCATTATTTTTTATATTAGAACTATTCTTGTTGAAAGAAATAATACAAACTATTCCACATGAGAATTAAACTTGTTCATAATTGCTAGCACTTGGCAGATACAGAGTCCTTAATACTCACAAATTATCACCATCTCTCATTATTGCATCAACTATCAGGAATCCTTATTGCATTTTCTAAGTTTCAAAGAAGCTGCATGACATTAAGAAAGTAAAGAATATTTAAGTATATGGTAACACAGGTTACATAAGCAACCAATAAATTTTATTTTATTTTTATCTTTTGTTCACACCTTGTGTGTTCAGAGATTCAGAGCTCTTGTGGTTTCTGGGACTAGATGAGATGCAGGGACTAGAACCCAGGTCAGCCAACAAGTAAGGTAATGCTCGACCTGCTGGCCTTACAATCCATGAATTTTATTTTATTTTTGGTTTTTGGGCCACACCCGGTGATGCTCAGGGGTTACTCCTGGCTATGTGCTCAGAAATTGTTCCTGGCTTGGGGGACCATATGGGATGTCAGGTATCGAATTGTAGTCCATTTTAGGTTAGTGTGTACAAAGCAAATGCCCTACTGCTTGCACTACCTCTTGGGCCCCAATCCATGAATTTTAAACACAAAATTAATTGATGATTGTTGTTTTGGCATAGAGTCAATTTTATCCAGGTATAGAGAAAAGGGGAAAATTCAGAGACTACAATAGTTGACTAAGATATAGATTAAGATAGCCGAAACTGTGAATTTTCCACTACTAATTATACCACAATATCTTTTAGAGATACTTTACTTCCCCTGGCCTTGACTTTAAATGTGCTGAGGGCTTGGGGAGGACTAAAATGAGTATGAGAAATAGTAGCCCAAGTGTGATCCACATGTGATCCATGAGTTTGCTATGCTTTCACAAAATTTTCCATGGAGAGGATAGAAGAATTTTCCACGAGAGGATAAGACTTTAATCTAATTTTACTCCACCTGCCTTTCCAAAAATAGAAGTTTCTTCAAGAGTCAATAACTATTTTACTGGATGGTGTTAAAGAGGCAAGGAAGATTTTATTCAAGACTATTTTGTAGAAATCAAGGTTATTGTCTGACAACAGGGGAGAGAAAAACAAATTTCAGGTCTATTGAAAGAAAAGGCAGGAGGGCTTTTAAATGCTTAGGTGAGCTAATGGGAAAGTGCTGGAGCATATTATTCAATGTGGAGACCATCTGTGCTTGCTAATTGTCACAATTGTCACAGTTCCAAGGCAGGTGAGTAGGCTCTTCCCGACCCCCGAACCCCCCCCCCACCAATGAAGACCGGGGCACGAGGCATCTATCTTTTCTGATAATTACATTTCAAAGAAATAGTCCCTAGACCCATAAGAAAGTTATTCCTGGGTTGTAAAATTGTCAAGACCTGGGAAAATATTTACATCTCACAGAGGTAGATGAAAAAAAAAGGACCATTGGAATTTTCTATGATCAACATTTTAAGATAAAAGGGTCAGGAGACTCAATTCAGGAAGAAGTTTAAGTTTAGTTTGGTTAAGCAGATGGGAATAATAAGGCTGTCAAGGTCATAGGCAATAGGAGTGAAATAAAATACCTAAGTTGGAGCTCTCAGTGAAAGAAAAGTTGCATGAAAGGTTATGTCTGCCTTAAATGTAATTAAAATCCATAACTTTTGACAGTGTAGGGTATTATTGTCAATATGTATACACATATTTTGTACTTCCTTCATTTTATTTGACGTTTTTGTAATGGATTATTTTTTGATATAATTTTTATTTTGATCGTAGTGGTTTACATATTGTTGACAATAATATTAAAGGTTCACATTTACATCAAATCAGGGGGGTTCCCATGACCGATTTGTCCTCCCTATACCTCCGTGTTCGTCCTATCTCCCATATCCTCCTCCCTCACCCCCGGGGCTGTGAGAAATTGTGGTCCCCTCTGTACCTAGCTTACTACTTAGTAGTCTTGGTCTTGGTGCCTCCCTTATTTCCCCCTCTAACTGGGAGGAAGGACTACATAGTTCAAGTTATGTGGTTTTATTTGAAGAAGAGAAAAGTAATAAACTGGGGTAAAAGTCTAATATGCCGAAAATGGGGGGAATCCTTCTAGAGGCTCTCATCGTCGGTTTGAGAGATGAAGAAGAAAAAGAAGGTGAAACACCCCAACAGTACAAAAAGAAGAGTCAAATATCCAGTGAGCACTCCAGTGATAACGATAGGCACCACAAAAAAAAGCCATGGTCTTGAGTTAAAAAACATGGCAGAGCACCTAAAGAAAGAAAAGAAGAAAAAAACCAATATAAGTATAAATGGGGACAACAACTTCAATAACCACACCAAAACAAAGAAATCGACAAAAAGTAGATAGGTAAATAAAATAATAATAATAATAATAATAATAATAATAATAATAAATGAAGAAAAATAATATATAAAAGATAAAAATGTTTTGTGCTTTTTGCCTTGTTTTCCCCCTCCTGCACTGGCACAGTAAATATTGGGGTCATTCGAAAAGGAATTCACTTGGTCTTAGCGCTATGGGGTTTCTCCACCCTTGGGGTATATTGTCACAGGATTAACTATAGACTCCTTTCAGGTTCATTTACTCTTAAGGTGGTGCTTTCGTGGTGTTTGGAAAACTTCTGCTCTGTCCTGGGTGATGAAATAAGACCTCTGTATCTATAGATCTCAGTATCTGCACAGGTCCAGGAGTGGGACTTATGATGAAGACTTTCTTTGTGGTTCTAGAAGTCTGTTCCCTCAGTGTCATTTTAATCCATCTTCTGTGGTTGGTGGTCTTGGTCTTTGCACTGAACCTAGGATGGAACTTTAGATAGCGTCTTTCATTGTGTTTCCAGAAGCCCCATTCCGTTGCCATTGTCTCTGCCAGACCTTGGGAACTGGGGATCAAGGTTATTGTGCAGGTCATAGTTCAAACCCTAGACTAGGGCTTTTTTATTGGTCTCAAGATATATTCAGTCCAGTCATGGTTCTAGCAGCCAGTCATCTGTAAATCGCGATCTTGGATTTTGGACCAACCAAAGGGTGACAAGTATTCTGATTTTGTCTTATCCTTAGTTGGTGAGGTAGGATAACCAGTTCTTAGGTCAAGT
This sequence comes from Suncus etruscus, assembly GCF_024139225.1. Taxonomy (NCBI): domain Eukaryota; kingdom Metazoa; phylum Chordata; class Mammalia; order Eulipotyphla; family Soricidae; genus Suncus; species Suncus etruscus. Next base: position 69,578,496 of record NC_064857.1, on the reverse strand, counting down.
TGTTCCCATTTCCTTTGTTGTCAGGATATCATATTAGAGCTGGCACTTGTTGGTGGCCCAGCGGTATTAAGGATGTCCCGGATGGGATTTGTTTCCTGTAGCTGTTGTGAAGAACTGTGTTGATTCTATGTCTGGGATCCAGGGTTCAAGGCTGGACTGATGGTGTCTAATCACCTGAGGTCTAAATTGGGTCCACGTTACATTTTTTCAAGGTAGAAGATATCCCTGTATTGTAAACAAGTATGAGTTCTTATCTCTAGTAGATAAGAGCTCTTTTTTATATGTAAGATTTCCCCCTTTTTTTAGTGTGCCTTTGCAGGGAGAAATGGTGCTACTTTATATTGTCGGTGCATTTGGGGCTGGACAGAGAAGAAAACAGAAACAGGTCACACATTCTTAAAAAATTAAGAAAAGTCAAATTAGAAAAAAATGTGGGCCCGGAGAGATAGCACAGCGGCATTTGCCTTGCAAGCAGCCGATCCAGGACCAAAGGTGGTTGGTTCGAATCCCGGTGTCCCATATGGTCCCCAGTGCCTGCCAGGAGCTATTTCTGAGCAGACAGCCAGGAGTAACCCCCGAGCACCGCCGGGTGTGGCCCAAAAACCAAAAAAAAAAAAGAAAAAGAAAAAAATGTGACTTATAAAAGTGATAAATATAGTACCATTTGCAAAACTTTATGTCATTTTAAACACAATTATGACATGCAAATAGATTTTGTGCTATTGAATTAAATTTAAAATTAATATACAACTTAAAATATATACAAACTATAGTTATACTGCTGACTCAGTATATATGCGGACTCAGTAAAATTTATAAATTTAATTAGTAAAATTATTGATAATTTTAACTATTAATGAAATACATTGATTCACTTGCTGTTTCCTTATTTAGGGACATTTAAGACAATATGAATTCCTATATTCTTCTTTCTTTTTCTCTTCGTTCTTTCCTTCTCTTTCATCTTTTTCTCTTTTTCTTCCTTTTATCTTTTTCTTTCTTTCTTTCTTTTCTTCTTTCTTTTCTTTCTTCTTTCTCTTTTCTTTCTTTTTCTTTCTTTCTTTCTTTCTTTCTTTCTTTCTTTCTTTCTTTCTTTCTTTCTTTCTTTCTTTCTTTCTTTCTTTCTTTGTTACTTTCTTATTTATTTCTTTCTTTCTTTCTTTCTTTCTTTCTTTCTTACTTTCTTTCTTTCTTTCTTTCTTTCTTTCTTTCTTTCCTTCTTTATTTCTAATTCTTTCTTTTTTACTTCCTTCCTTCCTTCCTTCCTTCCTTCCTTCCTTCCTTCCTTCCTTCCTTCCTTCCTTCCTTCCTTCCTTCTTTCCTTCCTTCCTACCTTCCTTAATTACTTTCCTTCTCTTCCCTCCCCTTCCCTCCCTCTTCCCCTCCCCTTCCCCCTTTCTTCCCCTTCCCCCTTCCCCTCCTCCTTCCCCTGTCCTCCCCTTCTGTTCCCTTCCCCCCTCCCCCTTCCCTTTCTCTTCCCCTCCCCCTCCCCTTCCCTCATCTTTTTTCCCCTTCCTTCCCCTTCCCTCCCCTTCCCTTCCTTCCCTCCCCTTCCCTTCTCTTCCTTCCCTCCCTTCCTTTCCTCTTTCCTTTCTTCCTTCCTTTCTTCCTTCCTTCCTTCCTTCCTTCCTTCCTTCCTTCCTTCCTTCCTTCCTTCCTTCCTTCCTTCCTTCCTTCCTTCCTTCCTTCCTTCCTTCCTTCCTTCCTTCTTTCCTTCCTTCCATCCTTTCATTTGGGGCTGCATCTGGATATGCTTAGGGGTTACTCCTGGCTTTGCATTCAGGAATTACTCCCTAGGTCTTAGGGTTCCATATAGGATTCTGAGGATAAAATCCAAGTGTCTTACTTGTTGGCTCTTTTTTTTTTTTTTTTTTAGTTTTTGACATTTAAAAAGTCTAATAATTTAGTTTGAATCTCTTGAATATTGAAAGTTTAAAACACCATAGTAATATATTTTAGATTATTAATGAAAGTTAAGAAGAAATGCTAAGATTTTTTAACTCAGTTGATGAATGGTTTAAATAGTTATTTCAATAGTTATTTACCCAGATTAAGGGTAAGTGACAACTTGAGGATGCTATTTCTTAGGCCTGTTCTGTCTTCCTTTATGGAACAAATATCTTAGGAATGTCATTATATAAAATAGCTGCGACATTAGAATAATTTTTGGAAAGAAAACCACTGGAAAGCTTTGCATATATACCTCTCTCTATATATATATTTGCATATATAAAAAGACCATTTAATTGGCACTCTAGAAATAAATTTTGCCAGTACAAAGCAGTGAGACATAATTGTGAAAAACAAAAGAAATTAGAATGTAAAATTAAGAGAAAAAGAAGAAACATTATTTTATACCATCGTGGGTGGAAAATATGTGTCATGTTGAACATTGACTTCCAAATGAGTCACTGTGGTAAAATTAGGAATTAAATCCAAAGAACTCTAAGAAAAATCTAGCATCTCCGGAACACAGCATTTCCATCTACTGTACTAATTAGATACTCACCTGGAGTGTTAGAGGTGAAAAACAATAATAAAACTAGAGAAGAAATTGAGTCAAAGTAGAGTTCATTTTGATGAAGCATTATTATTAGCATTCCTTAGTGGAACACAATTCACATGAAATATTTGGATAAACTTTATTAGTGGAAATGTATAAGCAAACATTCGATAGCTATTGTGTGACAAAGATTAAAAGCTGCATATTAAAGTTTTTGCAGTTAATGAGAAGTCAAAAGTGCTACAGCTATCAGGAGAGAATTTGTTCATTGCAAATTCATTCATCTTTCCAAAGATGAATCGTGAATTCCAGTAGGTTTATGTAATTATTTTTTCAGAGAGAAAAAAATTATTCTGCCATTACTCCAATATGTGAATTTAAGGCTTAACTAAAAATGATTACACTAAGTTTAAAAATAACTACATTTTATGGTTGAAACCCAACTACAAACATATTTGTAAACATGGTGCTTAAATAAAATATTATTAGAGAAAAAAAAGTAAAATGCATAATACCCCCCAAAAAAGAAAATAAACTTTCTAATCTAATGTTCCTAAAAAAACTCTCTTCCATTTCACTCAATTTTATTCCAAAGTTTGTTAGAAACTAAGGACCTCAGCATAGTCTTTATAAACAGTGTTCAGGGGCCGGAGTGATAGCACAGTGGTAGGTCATTTGCCTTGGATATGGCTGACCCAGAATGGACCTAGGTTTGATCCCTGGTGTCCCATAGGGTCCCCCAAGCCAGGAGCAATTTCTGAGCTCATAACCAGAAGTAACCCCTGAGCATCACCGAGTGTGGCCCCAACTCCCCCACCCCAATATATATAAAAAGTGTTCAGAGTCTTAAGTCTTTAATCTCCATTTACAAATGCATCTGTATATGAAAGATTTTAACATATTCAAAAGTAGAGAAGATCATATAATGAAATCTTATATGCCCATATCCTAGCTCTTACCATTATTAATTCATGTTCTTTAGTAGCTTATTTATTCACAGATCCTTTTACTGTCTCCAATTTAATTTGTAAATATTTCAGTATATTGGAACACTACATATAGATGCAAAGAAACATAATAAATAAAATGAATCTTAGAATAACATTTATACTCCATGTTTAAAATTATATTAATTTCTCAATTTCTATAATTGATGAATATTTAATTTACTAATACACACATATACACATATATATAGAAGTGAGGATATAAACAAAGTTTATATATAGTGTTTTATGTATATATCTCATAAGTGCATTCAATATTTAGCTTCTATTTTCATTATTATTTTACTTGTGCTGTTTGTCTTTTGGTATTTTGTGTGACCTGAATTTGAATTTATTGATTACATTCAATAGAACCATTCAATGTGGTTCTTCAATCTTTGTATTAATTTTTTTAGTTATACTATTGAATATATAGTATACTGAATATATATATATTGAATATAGTATAATAGTTGGAATTTCATGTAATCATTTTGCCAAATATCTTTTTAGCATTTACTATCTGGTTTTTTTTCATGCTGTTGCTCAGATCAGTTATTTCATTAGGGATTTACAAAAGGTTACTATTTAATTAGATTTAATTAAATTCTTTCATCTTTATTATTAGTTGAATATGTTAGAAAAGGTTTTTTTTTATATTTTGCTTATTTTGCAGCATCTTGTCTTCAGTTAACAATCTTATTTCACTAAAAAAATAAATTTAGAAAATAATGCTTTCTTTATGCATCTACGACCACATCTACTAACCAACCCAATTTTTCAGGCTTTTTTGACCAAATGTTACTTTCCAACACTGATAAATGGTCCATTTCCATAGCTATTATGCCTAATAAAATACCAACCTTTCATGTGTGCAAAGTCCTTGCATTAGTGTTTTCTTCTAATCTTTCTCATCCACTTTTTGTCATTTAAGAAAAAAAAAACTTTCAAATATGTGGCGATTTTTACAAAATTTATCTTAAAAATATCCCTTGTAATTTTCTAATAAGCTCCAGCTAGAATAACTTAATGCTTTTCTCCTGTTTGAAAACTATATTTTATTTTAAAAAATTTTAAAAGATTCATATTCTATTATGCTTTCTTGAATCCGATCCAGTCAACTCTGTCCAATGTTGTCTCTGAAAAAACTCAAGGCCAGCAATAATTCTACCCTGCTAATTCCAATGGTCAAACCATTGGATGCCTCAATGTCCTGTTTTGTGACATTTGCTATTTTAGTTCTTTTCCTATAATACTCCTTAATTATTATTAATTAATATTTATACTCATTATTATTAATAATCCTTAATTATTCTTTGTTAGTGTCAAAGTTACTTGATTCACTTGGCTTTCCTATTATCGCCTTTCATATACAGGTACATATTTACATTTACATATACATACATATAAAGCACCTCTTGTAGGGGCCGGGCGGTGGCGCTGGAGGTAAGGTGCCTGCCTTACCTGCGCTAGCCTAGGAGACGGACCGCGGTTCGATCCCCCGGCGTCCCATATGGCCCCCCAAGCCAGGAGCGACTTCTGAGCGCATAGCCAGGAGTAACCCCTGAGCGTTACCGGGTGTGGCCCAAAAACCAAAAAAAAAAACCAAAAAAAAAAAAAAAAAAAAAAAAAAAGCACCTCTTGTAGAAGCAGATTAGTAAATTAGGGGGAAACAGGACTGAGAGAGAACATGGGAAAGGGAAGCAGGCACTGCTAAAGGGATTAATATTAAATCCTTATATGCCTTAAACCCCAAAATGAATAATTGTTATTTTATGTTGGCTAAATTTAAAAAAATTAACACAGAAATAACACATTTTGAGTTCTTCTCTTTTGGAAAATGGTTTAGAACTTCTTAAAAAAGATTTAAAGCAACACTGGTAGAGGGAGATAAACACTGGTGGGTGGCCTGACTCATTGTATATCTGAAACCCAACTATGAAGGATTTTGTAAATCACAATAGGTTCAATAAAATATTTTTAAAAAGATTGAGGGGCCAGAGCAATGGTGCAAGTGGTAGGGCATTTTTGCCTTCCATGCGCTAACATAGGACATACCATGGTTCAATGCCCTGTGACCCATATGATCTCTGAAGTCAGGAGTGATTTCTGAGTGCAGAGCCAGGAGTAACCCCTGAGTATCACCGGGTATGGCCCCAAAACAAAACACACAAAAAAGACAAATCAAAAATATAAATAAATAAATAAACAAACAAATAAATAAAATCTAAGCTAGAACTTTCAGGCATTTGGAAGACCTGGTAGTCCAAAACTAACCCCACAAAAGCTTCAGTATCAGCAGTGGAATTCCTAGACTATTCCATTTCTATTTAATACTGTATTCTCAATAGAAACACACTCATATGTATAGCTAGAAGTATCCTAACCTAATGTTCAGAAACAATTAAAGTAACAGCTTGATCAACTAACAACAAGAGCTTACTAAACTTTCTGACATTGATTTAACAACTTCATTGGATTTTATTGATTTTCACAAATTTGTAACTATATTTCTTTTTCCTCTTTCTTTTTTATCTAAATAATTTATATTATGTACAACGTGAATTATGAATCTTTCACAGTAATATTTAAGGTACATAGTGACATTGAAACAGTGGTATTCCCACCCTCAGTGTTGTCCTCCCTCCACCCCTGTTCCCAGCATGCATCTTATATAGCCCTTCTTTGCACCCCCCCCCCAACCCCCGGACTGCTAGTTCCCTCTGTGTCTAGCTTGTTGTAGATTGGGTATCGATTCTGTTGTTGTTGACTTTGGGTTTGGTGTCTAAGTCTAATTATTTTTTATTTCTACTCAATGTTCATACCATCCATTTTCCCCCCTCAATTTATAAGGCAAAACAAGATGATTCAAGTTATGTTGTTCTGTTTCAAAACAAAAGAGAAAATAATAAAGAAAAACAACAACAAAAAAGACAAATAAACAAACAAAACCAAACAAGGAAGGAGTTCATCTAGAGGTTATAAATATCAATTTAAGAAAAGAAAGGGGAAAAGAAGAAAAACATAACAGAGAAACAAAAAAATTCACAAAAAAAAAACAAAGACAAATAACAACAAAGAAAACAAGACACAAAAATCAAAGAAAAAACCCCAGCAGCTACAAAAAAGCATCAGAGCAACAAATAAAACAACTAAACAATAACCACAAGAAGAAAAATGAAAAAAGGGAAAAGAAAGGAGGGCTGCTGTGGCAAGAATTTGTGCTTTTTTTTTTTTTTTTTTGCATAGGCACAGTAAATATTGAGAAAATTAGAAAGGGAATTCCCTTTGCTTAAGGATACAGGTTTTCTCTGCCCTTAAAACATACTGTCATGGGAATAACTACAGGCTCCCTACACTTTCATTTTCACACCCCAAGGTCTTTTTATGTTGCCAGAAAACTTCCCGCTCAGTTGTAGATGATAGAATCAGGCCTCTGTAACTAGAAATCTTGGTATTTGCACATGTCATAGGCTGAAGCCTAGGATAGCGTCTTTCTTTACAGTTCTAGAAATTCTGTTCCATCCCTATTGTTGTAATCACTCTTCTGTAATTTGTGGTCTTGGTTTTTGTACAGATCCTAGGACGAAGTCTAGGATAGAGTCTTCCATTATGGTTTCAGAAGTTCTGCTCAGTCGCAGTTGTCAAAATCAGACCTCTGGCATTAGAGATCTTGGTTATGGTACAGATCCTAGGCCGAAATCTAGTCTAGGGTTTTTCTTATTGGTCTCAGGCTAAGTTCTGCCCAGTCATGGTTGTCAAAGTCAGTCTTCTGTAGTTAGCAATCTTGGTTTTTTGACCAGATCAAAGAATGTCATGTATTCTGATTTCATTTTACCTTTAGGTGATTAGATAGGACAACCTTAGATTAAGTTGTTGCCATTTCCTCATTGTCAGGATGTCATAAAAAAAAAAGCTGGCACAAATTGGTGCTAGAGCAGTATTAGGAATTTTCCAGAGGTAGTTGGGTTCCTGGAGCTCTTGCAATGAACTGTATCGTTTATATGCCTGGGATCTAGAGCTCTGGATCAGGCAGTCACTGTCTAATGGAGTCTAAGTTGGGTCCACATAACACATGTTCAATGTGGGAGGTGCCCCTGTATTATAAAATGTATGAGCTCTTATCCCTAGTAGATAAGAGCATATTTCTATACATAGAATTCCCCCTTTTAGTATGCCTTTGCAAAAAGGAATGGTGCCATGATATATTGCTGGTGCATTTGGGGGTAAGAATGTCAGGCTACACAATTTCTGTGACCTGAGCTTTTGTCCCAGGCAAGACTTTTTCTTGTAGGTTTTTGTGTGTAAATAAATAAATAAATAAATAAATAAATAAATAAACAAATTAATTAAAGAAAAAAGTGATGTAAGAGGCTACCTTACATTTGGGAATAAACAGACTAGGAGGTATTCTTATAGAGATATTAAACATATAAAGGACATATAGCCCCCCATTGTCTTTTGAGATATTCTTGTAGGGGGTGAAATCCTGGGCACATTTTCATCACACACCCTGGTTTTATTGAATTTGAAAAACTATTTGCAGCAGAAAGGGATCAGGTAGAGCCCTTGCACTGGGGGTCCTTCTGGAGCTGAATCTGGTATCATGCATCAGTCCACATTTGGGGTGTGTGTGAGAAGAAAGGCCACACAGTATGAGTCAGCAGGAGTGTTGGTTGTAATTTCTTGCAGGAGCACGAGATGTAGTGTTGAGATGGCATCCTTTTGCTTTGGGAGCTGAGTAATGGCTTTTGGGGGCAGGAGGTCGGTATAGGTACCTAATGAGTTGAGAACTGGGGGTAAAGAACATTAAATAAGGAGGGATATCAGATCAGTATTGGGGGATAGAAGGATAGAAGGATTTCTTAAGGGAGGAAGAGGTATAGTATATAAGAGGGGCTATATACACTTTAGGCATGAATTGTTTACAATAGACAATGGACTCCTCTCTGAGTGCCAAACCTAAATTGTAAACAAGTCTTCTTTCTTTTTTTTTCTTTTCTTTTTAAAATAATGTTGTTCTCACTTATCTGGAAGCAAATGCATTAAAATCAACTTTGTCAGCGATATTTTACATGCTCTTTGAATAAAGTAAATTAAAATACAAAAATAATATAAGTTCAAAGTGTCTGTTTAAAATGTATAGCTGGGACCCCTCGATTCTCCAGTGGTCATGTCTTTCCATAGTAGTGATCATCAATTTTGTTTAATAGTTGCTACTATTAGTTTTATTCTGATACTGCTCAAGTCAGTGAACCTTTTGTAAAGACTCAAAACAAAAGCACTGGCAAGAGATGGAGAAAACTTTAATTCCAAATAATGTGCAGAGGTCAGCAAGTCTAACCATGCTTAGAATTTTATCTCCCAAGAGCTAACCAGGGATGTTTTTATGAAAGTAACTAGGGAGAGAAAGTTATATTATTTATAATAACATTCATCTTTTGCAAAAATTTATTCAGTACACAGAAAAATACAGCCATTCACTGTAACCAAAATCAACTGAGAATAGAAAATTAAAATCCATGATGAAGCACTTTCCAACCAGTCACAGATTCACAGATGCCATAACAAATCTTGAATCTTTTTTAAAAAATTAAGAACTTATTTAAAATATTCTCATATTATAAAAGAAAGATGTCAGTTCATCAGACCATAGAAGTTACGACTATTATAACACGTCACCTAAAACTCAATTTTAATGAAAAATAATGTGCTTATAACAGACTATTGAAGATCTTTCTGTTAACTAGCTTTTAGAAAGCTCTTTACAATTAAGTGAGATTCATAATAATGTCATGCTTTCTGCTTTATTAAGTTAAAAATGTAACCTTAGAGAAATAAGGTTATACACTTTGATCACTAAACATTTTACATAAATTATACATAATGTCTCATATTTAGCATCTGACATTCACTTCTATTTTTTTTTCTTTTTTGGGTTTTGGGCCATACCCTACTGCACTCAGAGGTTACTCCTGGCTTTGTGCTCAGAAATTGCTCCTGGCAGGCTTGGGGGACCATATGGGATGCTGGGAATTGAACCCAGGTCCATCCTGGGTTGCCTACTTGCAAGGCAAATGCCCTACCACTGTGTTATCTCTCCAACCTTCATTTCTATTTTTTAAGACTTTTCTAGTTAAACTATGCATGTGCTTATGGAATGCAATATCCATTAAATACTCCAACTTCGTCTTTTTATCTTGCAATTTTGAAAGAAATTTGAAAAGGTAGTGTCTGTTAAACATATTTTTAATTGTATATTTTATTGCAATACTTTTGCTTCTTACTAATAAAAAAAGCTATGTTTGGTTAATTAAAAAGTGTAAAGTGAATAAGGTAAGACTGGGAGAAAAGAAAAAACCTATATCTTTGGTAAATGTTAGCTGTGTTATTATAATTGAGCCCACAATTTAGCTCTTATCTCTTGTAGCTAAGGCAATAATGAAAATGTAATTACTTATAGAACTTATCTGTGTTTCTATAGCAACTTATGTATAGCTCTAGTATTAAACGTATTACGCTGTTTTAAAATTTCCTGTCTTTAAATCTGTTTCTCCCCAAACTGAGTTCTTTGAGGTTATAAATGCCACTTACACACAACTTCTCTCAAAACTTACCTTAATTTCATCCTTACAAGCTATGACTCATTATCCTGAACCATTGGATTACATTCAAGTATTTGCAGCAGTACAAATTTTTAACCTGATAACTGAAGGGATAGTATTTTGCTTGGGATACTTTTCTTGGGGACACTTTTGGTGTTAAAACAAAGCCATAAGTTTCATAGCAAAGCTTAAGTGAAAATAAATGTTGGTTTGTCATGATAGAAATCCAATGTAATTGGAGTGTAGTGCCACCTTTGATCAGTTTTTTGTTTTGTTTTGTTTTGTTTTTGGTTTTTTGGTTTTTTTTTTGGGGGGCCACACCCGTTTAACGCTCAGGAGTTACTCCTGGCTATGTGCTCAGAAATCGCCCCTGGCTTGGGGGGACCATATGGGACGCCGGGGGATCGAACCACGGTCCGTTCCTTGGCTAGCGCTTGTAAGGCAGACACCTTACCTCTAGCGCCACCTTCCCGGCCCCTAGTTTTTTTTTTTTTTAATATTTTTTTATTTAACCAACTTTATTACATACATGATTGTATTTGGGTTTCATCTCAGGAATGCAAGGCTGGTTTAACATCCATAAATCTATCAACATAATACACAACATCAACAACAAGAAAAATAAAAATCACATGATCATATCAATAGATGCAGAGAAAGTATTTGATAAGGTCCAACACCCATTCTTGATCAAAAGTCTCAGCAAGATGGGAATGGAATGAACCTTTCTCAATATAGTTGAGGCCATCTACCACAAACCAGAGGCAAATATTGTCCTCAATGGAGAAAAACTGAAAGCCTTTCCTCTAAATTCTGGCACAAGACAAGGCTATCCTCTCTCACCACTCCTATTCAATATAGCACTGGATGTACTCACTATAGCGATTAGGCAAGAAAAAGATATCAAGGGAATTCAGATAGGAAAGGAAGAAGTCAAGCTCTCACTGTTTGCAGATGACATGATACTTTACTTAGAAAACCCTAAAGACTCTATGAAAAAGCTTCTAGAAACAATAGACTCATATAGAAAGGCGGCAGGCTACAAAATTAACACACAAAAACCAATGGCCTTTCTATACACCAATAGCAACAAGGAGGAAATGAACATTAAGAAAACAAACCCATTCACAATAGTGCCACACAAACTCAAATATCTTGGAATCAATTGACTAAAAATGTGAAGGACCTATACAAAAAAAAAACAAAACTATAAAACTCTGCTCCAAGAAATAAGAGAGGACACGTGGAAATCGAAGCACATACCCTACTCATGGATTGGCAGGATTAACATCATTAAAATAGCAATACTCCCCAAAGCATTGTACAGATTTAATGCGATCCCTCTAAAGATACCCATGACATTCTTCAAAGAAGTGGATCAGGGACTTTTGATCAGTTGACCTCATCTGGAACCATCTTCTCTTGGTTTCATTCTGTCTACCTGGTTTGACTTGCTGTCCAGAGAACAGCTTTACTCAGAAGGACTTCCCTTAAACCAAATGTAGCCATTACCTTATTTCCACTAGAACTAACATTTTGATAGAGATTAGGTCCTTCCATTTCTGTTTCTTTGTTTTGAATTACACCTGGCTATTCTCAGGGATTCCTCCAGGTTCTGCACTCAGGCATCACTCCTCGTGAGCTCTGGGACCATATGTAATTTCTGGGATGGATCCTAGGTCTGCACTCAAGGTGGTATATAATTGCTATGGTCCCCTACCTTATTTCTTCTTTGTCTCTCTTCCCATGCTTTAAATTCCCCTTTACGATTTAAGTCACCAACAGTCACCCATAAAACTCTACTCTCACCTCAGTTCAATTAAAAAAAAAAATCCTCAGGCCCTGACATACTATCTTATCTCAGCTACTCTATATTTTTCTCCTGCACTTTAATCTTTGTTTCTATATCTCTGTCTTCTCCTTTCCCTTCCATACAGCCTAGTTGAGCTGTGTAACTTTCAGGCTTTAGAATTAATAAATCACCATTTCTTTAAATAATCCTTATAGCTCCTGAAAGGGATCTTACAGTCATCATAGAAATAAGTGCTTAGGACTGGGGATATTATCCAGCTGTTGAATAATTGGGTTTCATGTGTAAAGCCATGGGTCATGAGTTCAATCTACTCACTGCAGAAGAAGGAAAAGAAAATAAAAGGAACCGAAGGGCTAGTCTTATCAATAGGCTCAGAGAAAGGTAAGCCACAATGAACCTAAAACAAATTTCTTCATGTCTCTGAACACAAGTGCAATACATTGTCTATATGATTAATCTAACTATGTCTTCCTTTTAGCTCATGCCTTCGAAATGAACATCAAAAGCCTAGACTTTACGCCTAATTTATTTTATTATTTATTTATGTTTGTTTCAATGTTTGGAGGCCATATCTGGCAGTGCTTAGAGTTTACTCCTGGCGCTGGGGATCGAAACCTGGTTGGCTGTGTGCAAGGGAAGAACATCCCTGACCCCCTGCTTAGACATGTTTTAAATTGAAAATAATTTTTTCTGATGTAGATATTTGTGCGAGGTCTTTCCTCAATGTGAAGCTTGCCAGCTTTGGTCTGCAGGTGCCAGGGAAATTTTTGGCTTCTGCTTATTACTTGTCTTGTAATTTCTCATTTGCTTTCTGACTCTGCCTTTGACAGGCACCTGGCTTGAGTTTTTTTCTATAACTGTTCCTCCTCTTCTATATGGACCCATTTATAAAATTATCTTGTCGCCTGCTCAGATTTCAAACCAAGAATTTTATTGGCATCTTGTGTTAGAAATGGAAGGTGTACTAGCTGGTTACTGGGAGGGAGTGTTTGAATTAAGCTTTGCAGGGATTAATATATTTTGAATTCAATATAAGTTGGGTTAACATGGCGAGGTGAAACTGTATTGCTGACTGTAAACTCATTTGTAATGACAGTCTGTGTGGGAAACTAATTTTCTTTCTTTTTCTGCACAATTACCATCCTGAGTAAATAGTGCTGCTTGGATGCATAGTAAAATCAACTTTAGTATTTTTCCTCATTCAGCCTTTGCTCCAAAGTAGACTATTTAGAGAAGTGCACTAAAAAAACCCTATTCTTGTCTAAAATTTTTTTATCTTTCATAAATCTAGAGAGCAAGCCTAGTAATGAAACAGTTCATGCTATTAAATAAGTTCCCATAAGACGTGATTTTTAAGTGAGTATTCCTATTAAATTACTAAGATACACAATTTAAAATCAGAAAAATTATTATTTCACTGGAATTGGAAATTAGATTATGTACATTACAATAACTTATTGAATGAATTTATTTAATCACCATTACTTTTAGCATCTAATGATTGAATATAAAAGTGAAATAAAATCACTAAAATATTTGATAAACATTTTCATCAGTATTAAACTCAAAATAAAAATTTATTTCTGGAAAAGGTTCAGATAAACTATTCAGAGTTTGATTTTAATAACTGTGACCTTGGCATATGAAATTCAATTTTAATGAAAACTCCAAGAATCTCAGAAGAGATTGTTACTTTTACTTGAAGAATGAGGATTACCTAGATACAAGGATACTTCCAGAAAAAAAAATCTTACGAAAGAAACCATCTTAAGATAGAATATCTAGAGTGAAAGTTTTTTCAGATGAATTATTCCCCCCTTTTTAAATTCCACCCTTCTGCCTCACCTCCTAGCAAAGAATTTACAACCCTAGTCTGCCCATTTTACTTTAAAGTTAATAAGTACATGAATTCTCTAAATACATGATATTAAATTAGATATTTTACTTGTGAGTTTTTTCCTACATTTCAACAGATCTTTCTCAAAAATTGAAGCTAAAAGAAAGGGTTGTTTAATTTTCTGTGGCAAAAAAATAATAATTTGAAATACAGATCTTATTCTGATCACTATGACTCACAACTTCTTGTTGTGGACGGAGCATAATAGTTGAATTATGGAGCAATCTAAGTCCTTCAACAGACTTAACAGAAAAAGGTGCTAAGAATTTTCTGGAGAATTCACAGACATTCACATAAATATTCAAGTCATTCAGAGTGTTATGCATTTTATATTATAAAATGTTATAGGTCAATGCTGGCAGTACATTTAAGGAAGTTAAAAAAACAAGTATTGCTTGGAACTGATTCTGAGGTCCAGTCTTTATGATATCAGTTCAAAACCAAGACCAGCTTCCTCTGAAGAATTGATTTAGCAGAAACAAAGGCACTGAATGAGAAGACTTGGGTATTCAAAGTTCTTTTACCTGGCAAACCCTCACAAGAAATTTTACCTACACAGAGAGTCCCATGACATGACAACTAAACCAACAAGACCTTTATATTTTAGAAAGTTCATATATAATAAACTTTTTTTTGGGTGGGGTTTGGGTCACACCCAGCGGTGCTGAGGGGTTACTCCTGGCTCTATGCTCAGATCACTCCTGATAGGCTCAGGGGACTATATGGGATGCTGAGATTTGAACCACTGTCCTTCTGCATGCAAGGCAAATGGCTTACCTCCATGCTATCTCTCCAGCCCCTTTAATGAACTTTTTTAATTTAACATTTTTTATTTAACATTCTTCATTTTGCATGTATGTAGTTATATCTCTGGAGCAGGAGCAGCCACAGAAATGGGAACCTTTGCATAGAAGACAGAAACCTAAGTTACTGATCATAGCTCAGCCAACTGTGACTCTGTTACTTGTTCAACACTTTCACACAGTTTGCTTTGTCTATATTTTCCTCTCATATGCATTTTATGAAAACTTGTTTTCCTGTGCAGGAAGCTACGTTTCAATATATTAATTATACCCAACCTAACATTTTTTTCTTTCTACTTGGTTACACTCTCGTAAATGAGGTTTAAGACCTCATTTGCTAGGTATCACTTAGGCTTTAAGCATAATTTATCCATGACAGGCATTACATATGTGAAACCAACTAACTGGATAACCTTTATTATCTGTCACTTAATGATTGATCCAGCACTTCTTTATTCATAACAATCACATCTCTGTTCTAAGTGGTGTTGCAGATATATATATATATATATATATATATATATATATATATATATATATATATATATATATATATATTTTTTAACCAGTGCAGAACTCCCCAAGGAGTGCAGCAGCACTTACTGTTTATTCTATTCTGTTCTCTCTACTCATGCATCTCCACTGGATACAGATATAAACTTTTGGACAGGGAAGGCTTGACTCCCTGAGGCACTTTAGGATTCCATTGCTAGCCAGCCTTCCAGCTGAGTTTGTTTCCAGAAGCCATGGCAGCTTTCATTCCTCTGCTTAACTAAAAACTCCAGACTAACTGATCTATGCCACCTTACTTAAGCATCTGCTCAACAAAACACAGTATGGGCTTTGCAGATGAACAGCTGTGACTTCTGCCTTCTCTGCTGTGTGCCTTTGAACATGATTGACCTCTGTGAATCCTAGGAACCCATGAGAAAAATGAGGAATAATACGTGTCTATATTTAATGGTTTGAGCTACATAGAAACCTGGCATCTTTCTAGATCTCTACAAATAGTGCGTTTTTGTTCTTAGAAATTCTGACTACAATATTCCTCTTCCTGGAGAAAGCTCAATGTAATAATTCTGCATATGAGAATGGTTTTGCCCTACTGAGAATTGATCATCTGCCCATGAAACCCTGAAGAATCCATCAGCATTGCTGATGATTCTTCTTTCTCTTATATCAAAGTCTACTCCAGGATCACTTAAGAGGCTTACAGAAGCCAAGTCTGAAGTTAGACACTCACTAGCTAGTTTGATTTTGAATACAGTAAAATTTGAATAACAAGAAAACACACACACAATGGGCAGAACAATAGCACAGCAGGGAAGACCTTGCATGAGGTCCACCTGGGTTCTATACCTGGCATCCCATATGGTCCCCTGAATTGAGTAGAGTAATTTCTGAGCTTGAACTCAGGAGCAATTCCTGGTTATGGTCCCCTAAAAAAACAAAAGCAAAACAAAAACCAATAAAGAGGAAGAAAATAAACATGTAAGGACATAAATATGTTTTTACTTATTCTTTTAATATTTTTGTATATCAATGGTCCTCAAACTTTTTTAACAGGGGCCACTTCACTGTCCCTCAGACAGTTGGAGGGCCAGACTACAATAAAAACAAAAACTATGAACAAATGCCTATGCATACTGCATATAACTTATTTTAAAGTGAAGAAACAAAACAGGAACAAATATGGGCTATAGTTTGAGGACCACTGTATAGTATGAAAATGTAGTTACACTTTTTAAAACTGAGTGAACAAAAGAAATTATGTTTTGAAGGTTGTTTATAAGTGATTATTGTTTTCTATATAATATGATTAATGCAATATTTGGAGGCAAAGAAAGCCAAGATAAATAAAATTCAGATTTATTTAGACACACCATGACAAGAGTTATTATCAGTTAGACAATTTATAAATTACAGTTTTTAGGATAAACTCATTTCTGAAACATTGACAGCTTTTCTAGTAAAATAAATGATAACCCACTAATCAAAGAATCTACAATAACTGGCTAGAAAATTTGGAGAAAAAATAGATTCAATAATAAGTTGGTTCAAAAAAACACAGATAATTCTAGGTAATCTAATATCTATTTTTTTATTGAGACCATTGTAAATTACAAGTCTTTCACAGTTGTATTTCAGGCATATAGTGACAGTGAATTAGGGCCATTCCCACTACTAGTGTTGACCTTCCTCTACTATAGTTCCCAGCATGCAGCCCATACCTCCACAC
Source organism: Suncus etruscus (assembly GCF_024139225.1). Taxonomy (NCBI): domain Eukaryota; kingdom Metazoa; phylum Chordata; class Mammalia; order Eulipotyphla; family Soricidae; genus Suncus; species Suncus etruscus. The sequence goes on along the minus strand of NC_064857.1, from coordinate 69,561,650 downwards.
TTTGCCTCTGGACTACTAATATAACAGATCCATTTTTAATTTAACTTATTATAGTTTGGTTCTTTTGATTCTATTGTCGTTGACGTTGACTTATGTATTTAGATCTGACTATTTTTTCCCTCTCAATGCTCCTGAAACCACTTGAACCTTGGGTCCCATCTACTTTTTTTTTTTTCTTAATTTGTAGGAAGACATAGACATAAGAGACAACACAAAATGATTCAAGTTCTAAGATTCTATGAAAAAGGCAGAAGCCCCTATCCAGAAGATATAAGTAAAATTAAAAGAATAGAAAAAAGGGGGGCAAATGTGGCAAGAGTTGTGATATATTTGTGTGTGTGTTTGTGTGTGTGTGTGTGTGTGTGTGTGTGTTGCATAGGCAAAGTAAACATTGGGGAAATTAGAAAGGAAATTCCCTTGGCCTATGAAATATACGATGTCTCTAACCGTTGAAGCATATTGTCATGAGATTGACTACAGGCTCCGAGCATCTTAATTATCAAACCCCAAGATCTTTCTTTATGGTCCCAGGAAAACTTCCACTCAGTCACAGACTATTACTGTTTCTGTTACAACCATATTTTGCTGATGATCTGCTATTAAAACCACACACTTTTACTCACAATGTGCTTTTGGCAGTTTGACTATTTGCATGACAAATTTTAGGAACCTAAATTATTCCCTTACCATTGGACAACAGCCATTCTCGAAAGGCAGTATACTTTCTCCGGATCCTGATTTTCATATTGTATGTATCAGCTCCTTCTAGAGACCATGATGGAATGTTTTATACACCACGACATGAAACAACATACTTGATTCTCAGATTCCTTCTTACATAGTCCCAAACTCATTATGCTTCTAATACTTATACTTTGCTTTGTTTGATATTTGCAGAATTCATAAGATTATTTAAAAATAAGAATATCCTAGATGTCAAATAAAAATCATGTTTTATAGTGAAAATAATTTTAATATTCTTTAGGAATTTAAAAAGCACTTTATTAATACTTATAAATTTTGGGAGGGGTTTGGGACACACCCGGCAGTTGTTAGGGGTTACTCCTGGCTCTGTGTTCAGAAATCGGTCCTGGAAGGCACAGGGGACCATATGGGATGCCAAGATTCAAACCACCATTGGGTCAACTGCTTGCAAGAAAAACGCCCTACTGCTGTGTTATCTCTCCAGTTCCTATAACACTTATAAATATTTAAAATTAGTTTTTCTTGGGATAATGCACGTTGTGACATCGTTTTTATAATACACTTCAAATGCTTTTAAATATGTATCACATCCCTTGACTGTCTTTTCCTAAGGAAATAAATAATGAATTTTATATTGTTATTCTAAAGGTCTCGTCCAGTGATTCTCTCACAAATGTAAATATAGTAAAGAATATCTTTGAAATAAATTATTTAAAGCTTTATCATATAAAAATGCTGTCTATATGTTTAAGTGTGCTGTATCAAATACAAATTGATAAGGAAAGCTAGCAGACTATTTTGATACAAATAAATTTGCTTTATTTTGAAATATTTTTCAAAATCATACCAGAAGTGCAAGAGATCAAAGACAGAATGTTTGTGCTAGCAAGAACACTGCACATTTTATTGTCTCTGATGTTTTCTTCCAGAACTTTTCTAATATACGTAATGAAAAATCTTTTCATCCTAACCCTAACCCTACTAATCTACCCACATGTCCTGCTGTGTGCCATTCTATAAACTTTTAGTTTACATTATACACTGACGGTATGAAAGATACATGTGTTTCTGTTTTCTATGAAGGAAATTATATAAATACAATAATGTAAAGTATGGTAAATTCCATTATAGAAAAACAATATTCCCTTTCTAAAATTTTGTCTAATAGAGGCAGAAGAGTCAGGCCTAGAAACCAGCAGGAGAAGGAAATGAATCCCATGCTGTCACCAATGAGTGTTCTTCCAAGCTATAAGGGGAGGCAAGAATTTGACATAAAGTGCAGAGTAGCATTAGCAAACCTGTGAGCACAAGAAACATATGGTCTAGAAGCATGTGCAGTGTTTATAGGCTTTTATTCTAAAGCAGGAGTAAATAATGATGATCTAAAGATAATAATCTAAGACCTAGAACTTAAGAGACTCAACTTGAAAGCTTCAATGCGATTGAAACTCTTCTCTTCTTGTGACTTAATTATAGAGAATGGGTGACTAAGAGGAAAGACTGGGGCTGGAAACCTGAGAAGAAACAGATATTGCAAGGATTAATGCAACAAGTGATCTCAGAATAGGTGTCTCAGTGACTGGTAAATAATGCCATTATATCAAACAAATTCTCTTTTGTGTTCTGCAGAAATACTACCACCCCGAATAAAATGAATGATATTCATCCACAGAAAAATTAGCTTAAAAATACCTATTTATTGCAGCTCCTTTGAGAAAAATCCATCTGTTCATTTATTCTCTCTCTCTTTAGTTCTCTCTCTCCTACCCTCATTTTCCTTTCTATCTTTTTTCTTTGTTTTCTTTTTAAGTTTTTCTTTTTAAGTAACATAATTTGCAAATATTATTGAAGGGGCATATTAGTGTCTTCTCTCTGGCTGTTTAAATACTCTTTTTGCTAACTATATGATTTGGTATTGTTTTGTTAGTCTATTTTGTTTGGTAATTTTGGGTCCTCAAAATCTATGTAGATGCCTCTCTCACATGACTGGGAAGATCTTCATTTGTATTTCTTCCACATTTCTTCCACAGTCATTCTTCACATATATTTTTTTCATCTCAGTATAGTAACCCTATAGTTCAGCAATTATTTCTCTTGTATCTTTAAGGAACCATGTTATAAGGATATGAAGGTTTCTCTAAAATCTTTGATAATTATATTGAAATTTTATGTTGTTTATTATTAAAGAATTCAGAAACTTTTTGACAATTCCATTCATTATGTACAAATAAATATATTTTATTGATCCTATTAATTTTAGAGATTGAGTAAGCCTGCTGATTCTATTATTAGCACTCTTACAGACCTTACTTGGCTAATAAACTTAATGAAGTTAAATTCTAAAAACAACAATAAGCTGAGAAAAATTAACATCCCTAAAATATAAAGAAACATTGAATTTTCTGAAAATCATGTCATAATGTTCAGTGTGCTATCATATTTATAATATCATATTTTATCTTTATTAGTAAATTTTGAGCACATGAAAAATACCTATTTGTTTGTTTGGGGTCTACAGTTGCTTGTGTTCATGACCTTCATCTAGCTCTGCTGGGTCCTGCAAGCCCCCCGGAGGGGCCCGGCCAGCGGGAATCGGCTGAGAGGCTCACGGAAGACCGCACCTTTATTTAGCAGGGCTAGAAGAACAACCACACCTGTAAAAAATCTAAGAGAGGTTAATAATAATGACCTTTGGCGATCAGACCGTTCTAAGGTGTCTTTATTAGGGTCCTGCATCTCTTATATAGAGGAGGAGAAGGGGGCAGGTAAAAGATGGTGTCAATCATACATTTTGGCGCGAAAGCCATGAAACAAAGGCAGTAAATCATCTTCCAGAAGGGAGGGAGAAGCAGTGACAATTTTACAATCACTCCTAAGTCAGCAGTTTTCAAGGAATTGCCCTATGACCCTAAAGTAGGGTTTGCAGACCACTTTCCCGGAACTCTCAGCAGGTTTATGGTGGGGCAAGCTTTGTTGCATTTAGCTTTTAACTCAGGAATGTAAGTTAAGGGGAGACTTGGCTCCATGGTATCAGGCAGTGTCTTCCTCCCCTAGGCTGAGAAGTTACTTATTACTTGAAGGTTGCCTTTTTCCTGTTGGTATATGGGCTTATAGCAAAGCAGCACTTAGCACTGAAAAGATGGCAGGGAGTTTTGCAAAAGTAACCACTGAGTCAGTCACGGTAGCCAACATAGCTCCATGATCAGAACACCAATGTGGTGCTGTGATCAACACAGAGTTGGACCTATGCTCAAGGCTAGTCTATAAGATTTTTAAAATGATTGATGACACTGTTATTCAGAAGACAGGAACACTCCAGGTAGAAGACGGTTATTAAATAACGGTAATGGACTCTGAGACCACATGATGAAATCCAGAGAATCTCCTCTTGCAATCTGGACTTTTAGATGAGAGGAAATTAGGGGCTTCACTCTAGTCAAGGAGCTAGTTATTTGGGTATGAGAAAGGTTGTAGCACACTCTGTGTTGGTTTTGTATTTCCTGCCTTTAAGGGGAATTGTGAGCAGAAAACAAGCAACAATTTAAAGAATCTGATTTTCAGTCTATCAACAGTGTTATCGGCAGTCTATCTTTATAGAATCTATCAGACAGTGTTATGCTGGAAAAGGAATACTGGGCTCCTCCATGCAAAGTATATGCTGGAGCCCTTTTTCTTAGGAACAAGCATTCAGAAAATTTATTTAGAAAAATTACTTCAAGTTCCCCCTAAAAATGTCACTCCATTGCTGAGACTCTAGGTAATACCTTGCTACAGTTCCTTGAAGAGAGTAGATATTAGTGTTTTCACATCGAAAACCATATTTTCATGGGACACCCTGGTGGAACCCCAAGACCTGTAGCCTTGAACTTCTGCTTCAAGACTGTAGGAATTCCTGGGAAATGTTCCCTGACTCTGTCAAGGACATAAATATACAGGTATTTCCTGTAAATATCACCACATGAGAAGTGAATATGAGAAAAGTCTCTTGTGTATTGTTATAAGTGTGTCTATACAGCAGAACCTACTAACAAACTCTATCAAGGGAAGGATGTGTTTGGCTTTATCCTTATAGACTGTCATCATCATTGACCCACAAACTCCCCAAGAGCAGCAGGACATTGTGTGGGACACTATGATTGGCATCCAGGAAGGGCCTGTTCCCTACTGTGGAAGACTATGCTACAAGACTCTGAGAAGGGCATACACTGAAGCTTCATGCAGGCCATCCTTCCCCCTTGAATGTTCCTCACATCCCCACTTTGTGAAGTCCCAGAAGACATTGTCTCCCCCTCTCATCTTTGAGACCTCATGGGTAGGTGGCCATCCAGTCATTGTTTCTTCCCAACATGTCTATTTAGTGTTTCATCATGGATGTAGGGTTTGTTTTGGGAAAGGCATTGCTATTCCTGTCCTTTCCAGAGGAACCAACAAAAGAGCATTTCAGTGCTGCCCACAAACATTCAGACATCTCCATGTCCACCTCTAGTTCCTGACTTTCTGTTAGTCAGGTCATATCTTCTGCTTCTGGGGGCCTCTGAGCCTTTGACTGTCTTCATGCAAGGTTCTATCTACACCAGTGAGAGAAGCAAGAGACTGCTTTATATATTCCTAAAAACTAAAATCTACTCAATCTTGTTCGAGGACTTGAGAGAGCACCAGGTGTCTACTCCTAAAGGAGCTCCGGGAAACAGCAGGGTCTCTGTGAGTTGTGTCACCCTCATCTTTCTCCTGATCCCCATCATACTCAGTGTCAGGAAAACCAGCAGTGTCAACAAGAACATTGTTTGATTTACTGGGTTAATTCATAGTTGGGGGTACACAGCAAGTGAAAATACATTGAAACACTTTTCTAATTAGATTCCTGCAAGGATGTCCTGCTCTAGATAAGCTTGAACTGGGTTATCCCTGGTTCCTTGTCACCTGGGGGCAAATCAACATAGTTTAAATTTAACTCAGCCTCTGCTTCAGGGAGTTGGAGACTGGAGAAAGAGGGAAGGAAAAGGGAGGGGGAGGAAAGGCAAGGAAGAGGATCTGGTTTTGGGGATCCCTCATCGCACTCCCTGGAAGCCTGTACACTCCCTTCACGGCTTTATTTCAGTTGGATCCTGCTGGAAGTCTAGTTCAGTGAATTGTAATACATAGAGCAACTCATTCAGCCAGCATTGCAACCAACTGGGATTGGCCTCTGGGGCCCTCTGAAACCAAATATGGCCTGATCTTGGGTGCTAGCCCAAAGTACCCCTCAGGGTGTTGATACAGATATCCTGATATTGAAAAGGAATTCTAGTGGTGGGAGGAAGGGTGGAAGAAAGGGGGGAGAGAAAAGGCGAGAAAGGGGCTCTGATGTTGGGGAGCCCTCATCACCTTCCCTAGCATCCTGTACCCTCCATTCAAGGCCTTTAGATTGACCCAACTGCAGGCTAAGTCTGGTCCTGAGGTGTTTCAAGTGGTGAATTGATCATAGACTCAATAAGGTCCATGACCTTTGTGGGACACCAGTCTGCTGCCAGACCTGGGCAATGGTGGAGAATGCCGGCCAGCTGTGAGACACCCCTGGACCTCATCTCTGGGTACTTCTGATAAGAAGCATGGCCCTGTCCACTGTGGCAAGTCCGAAGTACCCTAGTGGGTCTCAATACAGATGTCATTATTTTGAAAGAGAGTCTGGAATTGGGTAGGCGGGTTGAATGGGGTGGGCCGGGTAGAGGCAGAGGAAGTGGCAGTTCTTCCCCTAGGGGAGGGGAGGAGCAAGAAGGTGCATAGCCTCGGAAGATGTTTTGCCAGAGCCTGAGAGAGGAGGGTGGCAGCCCAGTTGTGGGGGCACCTCTTAGGGTACCCTTGCACAGGTGGTGGGTGACAGGAGTACTGAAAAGTAGAGTGGTTCATAGTATTGCTCTTTTCTACAGTGTTCTCTTTTCAGAGGTCACAGAGAACAAGAATGTAGCAGGAGGGAGAGAAAAGGATCCCTGGGCTTGGCAGGGCACAAAGGGCTTTGGATTCCCCGTCCTCCCCGAGTCTCAAGTTCATGATGTCGCAGTACCCCCAAAGGCCTTATGACATCATAGTGGCCGTTAACTGCCCTAGGGCCAAATGGCTCCCAGACCTTGTCCATGTCCTACAACCCCCTGCCTTGATTTGAGGAGGAAGAGGGGGACAAGCATCACCTAACGATGATGGATATCAGCAAGGACACCTCTCGTCCTCCTCTAAAGCAGGAATCCTGGCTGCTGCAGGGAGGAGGAGGTGCTCATCAGGGGCTGAAAGAGAGCTGTGGTTCAGGGGTCTAGGGTGACCCCAGCCTACTCTTCCTTGAGCCCCCAGATCTGCCCAATCTACATAATCACTCACATTGGCACCTGCTCCTGGGCAAAGGCCTGTCCTACCATTTGGGGCTCTCAGATGGGACCCAGGAGCCCCAAAAGGATCCGTCCTCCAAGTACTCAGGGAATCGGACCAAGTCAAGAGACACAAGTTTCCTGAACCCCTCAGCCCACCCATGCCCATCTGGGGGCAGCGGTCAATGTCCTTAAGAAATGTCAAAGGATGGGTCAGTGGGACTCCCTAAAGCTCCTCAGGTCTTGCCTGATTTTCCATCAGCTGCTCCTTTCTGGGCCCCAGGTTTTTTGAGAGACGGTGTCTACACTGACATCCTCAGAGCTCATGGCCTGGAGCACTTTGAAAGTTGGCTCCTGACCTCTGACTAAGGACACTGTCTTCCTCTCTGTCCTCTTTTGCTGAAAAGAGAGTGAAGGAGTCACTCTGGGCAGCTCAGAGAAGCCCCTTCTGAGCAGCACAGAAAGACTTGACTGAGCACAGGGTAAGCTTTCTCCCTGGATTATGGACACAGATGCTACAACAGGCCCACATCCATGGTACCAGTTAGTCCTACCAGGGAAACTCCTAGAATAAGGCCCGTGATCTTGGGACTGGATTAGGGAGGACACTAGTCCCATCTGCTGAGAGGCTCTCAGAAACTCCTCTCCACTGTCCTGAACCACCTCACAAGGGGACCCTTGTTGGTCTGTGACTTGTGTTCTGCAGAGCTGAGACTCCAGTTCTCCAACAATCCAGTGCGGGACTGATCTCATCAAATAGTCTTTGAACTTGAGGTAATAGGCTCCTCCAAATCTCTCTACTCTCTGGTCTGTTAGAGGATTATTGTTCTATCCTGACTTCAGACTCCCCAATCTCAGTGTGTCTCTGAATTGTCTTCTGAAACACTGTCCTGCCATGAAATCTCCAGAAACTCATCCTGCCCCCTTATCTGGTACTAGAGATGGCTTTTTCTTATGCCGTTGACTATGATGTAAATGATCAAAGGAGGGCACATCCGAAGTCAAAATAGAGACCCCAATCTTCATATTGGTGAGAGGAGTCAAGTATGAGAGAAATACTCGAAATTCATATTCTAATTTTCCAGCTACCCTGGTCGCTTGCCTAAGGCAAATGAGACTGGAACACACAGGTCTTGTTTATATAGACATCAGTGACATCATTGGCCACTGAAGTCACAATAGGACACAGGGTGGGGGAGGAAATTCCTTTGTTTTGGAGGGCATATAAGTTTATGGTTTTAAACTTTTCTTCCTCTCATTTCAGTCATATTTACTCATTTTAAATAGAAGTCTTTAGTTAACTATGTTAGAAATTGATTCTATTTTTGTTTTTTGTTTTGTCATTAAAAATTATTCTTTTTGATTTTTGGGTCACATCTGGCAGTGTTCAGGGGTTACTCCTGGCTCTGCGCTCAGAAATCACTCCTGGCAGGCTCAGGGGATCATATGGGATGCTGGGATTCGAACCACCGTCCTTCTGCATGCAAGGCAAATGCCCTACCTCCATGCTATCTCTCTGGCCCTAAAACTTTATTATTTTATTTGAACACCATGGTTACAAGGCAGTTTATGATACAGTTGTAATATTTTTTTTCAAATTTTCAAAGTTGTTCACGATTGACTTTCAATCATGCAATGTACAACACTCTGTACCAGTCGAAGTCTTTAGTTAAGTCTGCTTGAAATAATTGATTATTTTTACTGGTTATTCTGTATGTGTCTGTGGGGGAAATCTGGTCATGTTTATCAGCTTACTCCTTGTTCTGTGTTCAGTTCTTGTTCAGTGTTTGTTCTTTTTAGTTCTTGTTCAGTGTTTGGAGAACAATATTGAATGTTAAGGATTGGACTGATGATGGGACCCTGTGGGTCTATGCTTTTCGCATCGCATCCAAATTTCTTATATTTTGATGGAAGATAATGTCATAGAAGTAATACAAATACTTGTCTATATTTTGAGTACTCTATCTTTGAAATGAAAATTTATCTTAAGATATTTAAGTGGTAAAAATGAGAAATGAGCAGATTCCCTGTGAATGACCATTTTTGCTATGCTCATATTTACCAATTTTCCAGAATGAGAGAAGCTGTGCATGCTTTCTGATCTCTTATCAAGTACATTAGAGAGCTTATTTTTAGGAGGGATGGGAATGACCACTAAAAATCTTCTTTAGACAGTGATTTGACAGGTTCTCTAAGCTAAGGAAGCTAAAGATATTCATGTTTTATCTTTACCTCAAGCATTAGTATCTATTACATCAAACTTTGACCTTGCTTCTTTTTAGTTGACTTTGAGAATGGGTCCCTTTGTGTTGAGTTTTTATGTGAAACATTATATCAGGTCTTATATCATGGTCTTTAATCCATTTAGATTTGCCCTTTGTTTAAGGCTTAAAGAGATTTGAATTTGCTTTTTTGTATGTGGCAGACCATTTTTCCCAACAACTTGTTGTAGAGGCTTTCCTTGCTTCACATTTTTTTCTTTCTTCTTCTTCTTTTTTTTTTTTTTCATTTTGGGCCACACCCAGTGACATTCAGGAGTTACTCTTGGCTATGTGCCCAGAAATCATTCCTGAATTGGGGGACCATAAGGGATGCTGGGTGATCCAACTAAGGTCAGTCCTAAACAGTGTGGGCAAAGCAGATGCCTTACCACCTGTCCCACCACTCCAGACCCTTTTATTTTTTCACCTTTACCAAAATTAGTTAATTGTATGTTTGGGTCCCAGTCTCAGAATATTCAAATCTATTACATTGATTTGAAAGTTTGTCTTTATTCCAGTACCATGGTTTTTAATGACTACTACTTTATAGTAGAGTTTAATGTTGGAGAAAGTGATTCCTCCCATCTCCTCAGACCCCAATGATTTGTTTAACCATTTATGGATATTTATTCTTCCAAAGGATATTCAAATGATTTGATGACTTTTCTTATATTGAGTCAAATTTCTTCAATTCACACCTTGTTGGAGAATTTTTGTGAATGGGTGCTGAATTTTTTTCCATCTCTCTGCATCTATTTATATCATTATATCATTTAAATTTTTTTATTGATTTGTGTTATATTGATATACTTAATATATCAAACCATCTTTGCATCTCTGAAGTGAATCCTAAGCAGTCATGATGGATAACCTTCTTGATGAGTTATTGGTTTCTATTTGCCAGTATTTTCTGGTATGTTTTTCTCTTTATTCATTAAGGAAATAGTTCTATAATTCCCTGTTAAAGTGGATTCTTTGTCTGTTTTTGGTATTCGTGTAATGTTAGTTTTATAGAAACTGTTTGAGTATGTCTGTCTTTACAAACACCTGTAATAGCCTCAAAGGATTGGCATAAATTCTATTTAGAGATTTGAAGGAATTTACTGGTGAGTCAATCTGCAATGGACTTTATATTTGGAAGCCTTTTGATTTTCATTTCCATTTCCTCAATCATGATAAGTCTATTCAAGTATTAACAATCAACTTGTTTCAAGCTCGAGAGGTTATAAAAGTTTAGAAATTTATTCATTTATTTGAAGTACTCTTGTTTTGTGGCATAAAGATTCTCAAAGTGATCTCTGTCTTTCCTTTTCATTTTTATAATATCTGTTGTAATTTTCCCCTTTTCATTTCTGATGTGGTTTATTAAGTTTCTATCTCTTTCCATTTTAAATCTTTAGAAGTTTATAAATCTTGTTTATTTTTCAAATAACCAATTTTTGCTTTCATTGATCTCTTGGACTGTATTCTGTGTTCAATTCAATAAATTCTGCTCTCTGTTTTATTATTTTTTTCTGCCTACCTACTTTCTGTTCAATTAGCTGATCTTTTATTCAATGTCTCCAGCTGTCCCATTAAGTTATCACATATGCATTTTCCTCCTCTCTGATAACATGCATACAAAGCTATAAATTGTCATCCATATATGCCTTACTGTCTCTCACACATTATGAGTACTCATTTATTTTCAGCAATTATTTTATTTTCTCTGATTTTGTTTCTGACCTAATGATTGTTCAGAAATGAGCTGTTTAATTTTAAAGTCTTAAAGTTATTTCTCCATTTTTGTTTGTATTTCCCTTCTACTTTCAGTTGGAAACTGAACTACTTTCATAGTTGGAAAAGATAGTTGATTTAATTTCTATTCTCTTAATATTTTGGATGTATATTTTATGCTCAGCATGTGGTGAATCTTGTGCTATTTCCTAGGTGCATTAGAGAAGAATGTGTATTCAGATTGTGAGAAACAAATGGGATGTATATGTGTATATATAAATATACTTATAGAAAACATATATTTATATATGTTAAATATATAATATACATACATTACATGAATATATACTAAACCCGACTCTTCAATTTCTTTCCTCAAAGCAAGGATATAATTGTTAATTTTTAGCTTATTTGAACTCTCAGTATGTGACAGAGTGTTTTTGATTGCTCACATTACTACATTTTGGTATTGATGACTTTGTGTCTATTAGTAATTGTTTTAAGTATTTCCCTGGCCCCACAATGGTGCATATATGTTTCATAGTATATTTTTTTCCTGATGTACAGATCAATTGATTATTAAGAAATTACCTTCTCTGCTACTTGTAACCTTTTTTAGACTAAAGTCTCTTTCATCTGATATTAGTATGGCCACCCCAGCCTTTATAAAGGATTTCTTTGCTTGAAGGATTGTTTTCCAATCTTTGACTTAGAGGCTATATTTACTTTGACTATTCAATTGTTTCTTTTTATTTATTTATTTATTTATTTATTTATTTATTTATTTGTTTTTGGCCACACCCGGTGACTCTCAGGAGTTACTCCTGGGTATGCAGTCAGAAATTGCTCCTGGCTTGGGGGACCTTATGGGATGCGGGGGATCAAACCGTGGTCCGTCCTAGACTAGCGTGCACAAGGCAGATGCCTTACAGCTTTGTGTGCAGGCCAAACTGAAGGACTCAATTTTCTGATCCATTTTGCCACTTTGTTTCTTTTAACTGTTCATTTGGTCCATTCTCATTGAGACACGGTTATCATGAGATACTGGCTATATTTTTTAGAAGGTGGGTGTGTTTGCCTTACAATAGACGCTTCCTTACTAACTTGAATGTTGGCTTTGAGTTTGTGATATTTCTAAGCTATTGTTTATTTGAAAAGCACTATATTCTTTCAAACCTCAATGAAAGTCAATATAGGCCAAGTATACCTGACAGGGTGTTCATTTCATTAAGTTTTTTTTACTTTATTTCACTGCTACTTCAGTGCCAGGAGGGTTGCTTAGAATATATCAGTAACCTTAAGAATGCTACTTGTATGTAATTTCCCTTTTTATCTTGCTACTTTCAATATTCTATCCCTATATATGGTTTTTATCATTGCGATTGGGATATGCCTTGGGGTACTTTTTTTTGGACTCTGGTTGTTCAGGATATATGTGCTCACACTTCTCAGTTATGGAAACTTCCCAGCAATAAATTATTTCAGTGCTGTTTTTTCACAGGGGTTTCTTCCTGCCTTCTGTTACCCCAATTATTCTTATGTAGTTCATTTTAAATTTATCCAAAATAATTACCGTGTCTTCTCTTATTTTGATGATTTTTTTCCTCATCTTCTCTTTATTATTTTAAGGCACTTTTCCAATATCTTCTTTTGTATGGAGATATGATGCAGCTCACCTACCACCACATTGATTCTGCCCATCAGAAGTTACTATGTTGATGAAGGCTACGAGTAGTAGCAGCTACTATTACAATATTGGTGAGAGCTGCTAATGAGTTTTTCATTTCACCAACGATTTCTTTCTGTTTGATGTGTTTTCATGTCTACTCTCATATTGCCTTGAGTATTCTTGGCTTTTTGTTGTATTTACCCTAAGGGTTTTTTTTTTTGAGTTCTTGAAACATTTTGCCTCTAAATACCTTATCTGAGAGATCTTATAATTTGCTACTGTTAGTTAGGCAACTAGAACTACCTTCTGCATTCACTATATAAAGCAGTGTTGGGTTCTATGTTGTCTTCTCATCATAAAATTTGAAGTGTGCCAGTGAATTTTTTTTACATTTTATTTTATTTTTTTTATGTGCCAGTGTTTTTTATGTTTTGTTGTGGGTCTCCTAGCCTAGAAGAAATGTGTAGAGAGGTTGCCCCTTTTTCTGGGTGCACTAGTCTGAATTTATATGGTCCTGTGATTCCAAAAACTACCCTCCATTACCACAACTGATGATTTATAGTCTTGCTATGCTAAGGCAAAGCTCTTCTTTGGGTGCATAAAACTTAGTTGAAGTTAAAAATTGTCCTGAGGCTTGCTTGGGTCACCCAGGAAGGGTGGCCAAGGGCAGAGGAAAGCCCTTCAACTTAAAAACTCCCTGACTTCACTGTCACAGTTGTTTGTCTGTAGCCTGTCATCTCTAAACCTCACTGCTGCTGCCTGTGTGTGTCCAAATCATGGGCCCTCCTGCCCCATTTAACATTGCCTCTACTCACACACACTTGGTGCTAATGTCTATGTCATGCCATCTAGGTCACACATTGGTTCCATTCTGCATTCCATAATTCACAGCTTCTCCATGGGATCAGGTCAGAGTGATACTCATTGTCAGACCCATATCTCTAGGAAGACTACTCTGAAGATACTTCTAGTAGTTCTTAAACCTCACCGACCAGTTTTTGGTGTTTGTTTGTTTGTTTTGTTTTTGGCAATTTTCCTAGGAGCTTGTTTTCTGATCTGGTGACTAACTGTTGCTTCTTCTCTTGAAGTACAGTGTGCTATTGCTGGGTAGGGGTTTTTAGAAATTTGAGATCAGGGTCATGCTGGGACAAGATGCTCCTGGTGTCTCTTGGCTACTCTACACAGATGACGCTAGAGGTGTCATTGTGTCACTTTGTCTCCATCAGTTATTTTACTTCTAGGGCTTGTTAGATCATCAGCAAAAAATGGTAGAATAAATAACTTGTCAGGCATAAGTTTCACTAAATGTCAATTGAAACACTTCCCCCTTTTTTGGCTACATGCTATTTTGGAAGTTAAGCTCAAGTACCTTGAATTCAGGACCTAGCATTCCAGCAAAGGAACTGGGAATATGAATCAGTGGCAGAACAGTAGCTTACATACATGGGTTCCTTCCTTTATGCCAGGTGGCATGAGCATTATGATATTCTTTTAAGCGATTTGATTTCAAAAAATGCAACTAGATGCCAATACCCAGCTAGTGACATTGGCTGCTTTCACAAAATAGGGTAGCACTACACTAGTACTAACCTAGATAATCAGATTCTTTATTCACCCCTCAGTATGCATCAGTATTACTTTTCAATTAAAGTGAAAAGCAAAATTTTAAATATAATTTAGCTTTATATATTTAAGTATACACAATGGGCTAGATTTTTGTGTCTAAAACTTTAATATTATAACAAATTTCTACACAGAGAAATGACCAATACATTTTTATAGTGAGAATATGAATTGTAACTGATTTGTAAGTTTAAATAAGTGAATGTGAAAATTAATAAGTAGATGTAAGTATAATATGATTTGCAAATATAAATGATTATTTATTTCAATTTGTAGAAGAATATAGAAATATGAGACAGAACAAAATGATTCAAGTTCTAATGTTCTATAATGTTCTATGAAAAAGGCAGGAGCCCCTATCTAGAAGATATAAAAAAAGAAAGGAGCAGCTGTGGCAAGATTTTCCTTTCCTTTTCTTCCTTTACTTTTCCTTTCTTTCTTTCTTTCTTTCTTTCTTTCTTTCTTTCTTTCTTTCTTTCTTTCTTTCTTTCTTTCTTTCTTTCTTTCTTTCTTTCTTTCTTTTCTTTCTTTCTTTCTTTTTTCTTTCTCTCTTTCTCTCTCTTTCTCTCTCTTTTTCTTTCTCTCTTTTCTTTCTTTCTTTCTTTCTTTCTTTCTTTCTTTCTTTCTTTCTTTCTTTCTTTCTTTCTTTCTTTCTTTCTTTCTTTCTTTCTTTCTTTCTTTCTTTCTTTCTTTCTTTCTTTCTTTCTTTCTTTTTCTTTCTTTTCTTTTTCTTTCTTCCTTCCTTCCTTCCTTTCTTTTTCTCTTTCTTTCTCTTACTTTCTCTCTTTCTTTCTCTTTCCTTCTTTCTCTTTCTTTCTTCTTTCTTTCTTTCTCTTTCTTTCTTTCTTTCTTTCTTTCTTTCTTTCTTTCTTTCTTTCTTTCTTTCTTTCTTTCTTTCTTTCTTTCTCTTTCTTCTTTCTTTCTCTCTTTTCTTCTTCTTCTTCTTCTTCTTTCTTTCTCTTTCTTTCTTTCTTTCTTTCTTTCTTTCTTCTTGTTTCTTTCTTTCTCTCTTTCTCTCTTTCTCTCTTTTTCTTTCTCTCTCTCTTTTCTTTCTTTCTTTCTTTCTTCTTTTCTTCCTTCCTTTCTTTTTCTTTCTTTCTTTCTTTCTTTCTCTTTCTTTCTTTCTTTCTCTCTTTCTTTCTTTCTTTTTCTTTCTTTCTCTCTTTCTTTATCTCTTTCCTTCTTTCTCTTTCTTTCTTTCTTTCTCTCTTTCTTTCTTTCTTTATTTCTTTCTTTCTTTCTTTCTTTCTTTCTTTCTTTCTTTCTTTCTCTTTCTTCTTTCTTTCTTTCTTTCTCTCTTTTCTTCTTCTTCTTTCTTTCTCTTTCTTTCTTTCTTTCTTTCTTTCTTTCTTCTTGTTTCTTTCTTTCTCTCTTTCTCTCTTTCTCTCTCTTTTTCTTTCTCTCTCTCTTTTCTTTCTTTCTTTCTTTCTTCTTTTCTTCCTTCCTTTCTTTTTCTTTCTTTCTTTCTTTCTTTCTTTCTTTCTCTCTTTCTTTCTTTCTTTCTTTTTCTTTCTTTCTCTCTTTCCTTCTTTCTCTTTCTTTCTTTCTTTCTTTCTCTCTCTCTTTCTTTCTTTCTTTCTTTCTTTCTTTCTTTCTTTCTTTCTTTCTTTCTTTCTTTCTTTCTTTCTTTCTTTCTCTTTCTTTCCTCTTTCTTTCTTTCTTTCTTTCTTTCTTTCTTTCTTTCTTTCTTTCTTTCTTTCTTTCTTTCTTTCTTTCTTTCTTTCTTTCTTTCTCTCTCTTTCTTTTTTCTTTCTTTCTCTCTCTTTTTTCTTTCTTTCTCTCTTTCTTTCTTCTTTCTTTCTTTCTTTCTTTCTTTCTTTCTTTCTTTCTTTCTTTCTTTCTTTCTTTCTCTTTCTCTTTCTTTCCTCTTTCTTTCTTTCTTTCTTTCTTTCTTTCTTTCTTTCTTTCTTTCTTTCTTTCTTTCTTTCTTTCTTTCTTTCTTTCTTTCTTTCTTTCTTTCTTTCTTTCTTTCTCTCTCTTTCTTTTTTCTTTCTTTCTCTCTCTTTTTTCTTTCTTTCTTTCTCTCTCCCTTCCTTCCTTCCTTCCTTCCTTCCTTCCTTCCTTCCTTCCTTCCTTCCTTCCTTCCTTCCTTCCTTCCTTCCTTCTTTCTTTCTTTCTTTCTTTCTTTCTTTCTTTCTTTCTTTCTTTCTTTCTTTCTTTCTTTCTTTCTTTCTTTCTTTCTTTCTTTCTTTCTTGTTTCCTCTTTCCTTCCATCCTTCCCTCTTCCTTTCTTCCTTCTTCCTTCCTTCCTTCCTTCCTTTCTTTTTCTTTTCTTTTTGTATAGGCACAATAAATATTAGGTAAATTTGAAAGGAAATTTTCTTTTTCTTTTCTTTTTTTATTACTTAGTGACATTGTCTCATGTGACAGTTTTTTTTACTTAAAGTCTATTTTGTTCAGTATCAATGGAGTTAACCCTATTTTCTTTTGACTGCCATTTACACAGAGTTTTTTCCAATATCTTTTTTTTTTTTTGGGCCACACCCGGCGGTGCTCAGGGGTTACTCCTGGCTATCTGCTCAGAAATAGCTCCTGGAAGGCACAGGGGACCATATGGGACACCGGGATTCGAACCAACCACCTTTGGTCCTGGATCGGCTGCTTGCAAGGCAAACGCCACTGTGCTATCTCTCCGGATCCCTATATATCTTTTTTTTTCTTTATTTAAACATCTTGATTACAAATATGATTGTGATTAGGTTTTAGTCATGAAAGAAGGAAGGAAGGAAGGAAGGAAGGAAGGAAGGAAGGAAGGAAGGAAGGAAGGAAGGAAGGAAGGAAGGAAGGAAGGAAAGAAGGAAGGAAGGAAGGAGTCTATTTTGTTCAGTATCAATGGAGTTAACCCTGCTTTCTTTTGACTGCCATTTACACTGAATGTTTTTCCAATATCTTTTTTTCTTTATTTAAACATTGTGTTTACAAATATGATTGTGATTAGGTATCAGTCATGTAAAGAATACCCCCCTGCACCAGAGCAACATTCCCACCACTAATGTCCCAAATCTCCCTCCATCCCACCCCACCCCCACCTGTACTCTAGACAGGCTTTCCGGTTCCCTCATTCATTCACATGATTATGGTAGTTCTCAGTGTAGTTATTTCTATAACTGTACTCACCACTCTTTGTGGTGAGTTTTATGAAGTGAGCTGGAAGTTCCAGCCCTCCTCTCATTGTCTCTAAGGATTGTTGCAAAAATGACTTTTATCTTTCTTAAAACCCATAGATGAGTGAGACTATTTTGTGTCTCTCTCTCCCTCTGACGTATTTCACTCAGCATGGTAGACTTCCTATACATCTATGTATAGGAAAATTTTATGACTTCATCTCTCCTGATGGCTGCATAATATTCCATTGTGTATATGTACCACAGTTTCTGCCATTCATCTGTTGAAGGGCATCTTGGTTGTTTCCAGAGCTGGCTATTGTGAGTAGTGTTGCAATAAAAATAAGTGTGAGGAAGGGGTTTTTGTATTGTATTCTTGTGTTCCTAGAGTATATCCCTAGGAGTGGAATAGCTGGGTCGAATGGAAGCTCAATTTCCAGTTTTGGGAAGAATCTCCATATCGCTTTCCATAGAGGTTAGACTAGACGGCATTCCCACCAGCAATGGATAAGAGTTCCTTTCTCTCCACATCCCCGCCAGCACTGATTGTTCTCATTCTTTGTGATGTGTGCCAATCTCTGTGGTGTGAGATAGTATCTCATCATTGTTTTGATTTGCATCTCCCTGAGGATCAGTGATGAGGAACATTTATTCATGTGCCTTTTGGCCATTTGTATTTCTTTTTTAAGTGTCTGTTCATTTATTCTCCCCATTTTTTGATGGGATTAGATGCTTTTTTTTTCTTGTAAAGTTCTGTCAGTGCCCTGTATATTTTGGATATTAGCCCTTTATCTGATGGGTATTGGGTGAATAGTTTCTCCCACATAGTAGGTGGCTCTTGTATCCTGGGCACTATTTCTTTTGAGGTGCAGAAGCTTCTCAGCTTAATGTATTCCCATCTGTTTATCTCTGCTTCCACTTGTTTGGAAAGTGCAGTTTCCTCCTTGAAGATGCCTTTAGTCTCAATGTCATGGAGTGTTTTACCTACGTGTTATTCTATATACATTATGGTATCAGGTCTGATATCTAGGTCTTTAATCCATTTGGATTTTACCTTTGTTCATGCTGTTAACTGGGGGTCTATGTTTGCTTTTTTGCAAGTGGCTAACCAGTTCTGCCAGCACCACTAGTTGAAAAGGTTTTCCCTACTCCACTTAGGATTTCTTGCTTTTTTTTCAAATGTTAGGTGATTGTATGTTTGGGGAACATTGTCTGAGAACTCAAGCCTCTTCCACTGATCTGAGGGTCTGTCTTTATTCCAATACCATGCTGTTTTGATAACTATTGCTTTGTAGTACAGTTTAAAATTGGGGGAAGTAATGCCTCCCATTTTCCTTTTCCCTAGGAGTTCTTTAGCTATTTGAGGGTGTTTATTGTTCCAGATGAACTTTATAAGTGTTTGATCCACTTCTTTGAAGAATGTCATGGGTATCTTTAGAGGGATCACATTAAATCTGTACAATGCTTTCGGGAGTATTGCCATTTTGATGATGTTAATCCTGCCAATCCATGAGCAGGGTATGTGTTTCCATTTCAGTGTGTTCTATCTTATTTCTTGGAGCAGCGCTTTATAGTTTTCTTTGTATAGGTCCTTCCCATCTTTGGTCAAGTTAACTCTAAGATATTTGAGTTTGTGTGGCACTAATGTGAATGGGATTGCCTTCTTGATGTCCATCTCTTCCCTATCATTATTGGTGTATAAAAAGGCCATTGATTTCTGTGTGTTAATTTTGTAGCCTGCCACCTTGCTATATGCATCTATTGTTTCTAGAAGCTTTTTGGTAGAGTCTTTAGGGTTTTCTAAGTAGAGTATCATGTCATCTGCAAACAGTGAGAGCCTGACTTCTTCCTTTCCTATCTGGATTCCTTGATATCTTTTTCTTGCCTGATCGCTATAGTAAGTACATCCAGTACTATATTGAAGAGGAGTGATGAGAGCGGACAGCCTTGTCTTGTACCAGAATTTAGAGGAAAGGCTTTATTTTTTCTCCATTGAGGGTAATATTTGCCATTGGTTTGTGGTATATGACCTAAAAGATTCCGGATATCTCCACTCATATTGTCATAAGACTGACTACAGACTCTGGGCATGTTGGTTATCCAATGCCAAGGTTTTTCTTTGTGGTCCTAGGAGAAGATCTGTTCAGTTGCCGTTCTAATATCTATTTTTCACTGTAAACTTTCTGTATGTATAGAAGGATATATATACATATATACATATATGTATAAGTATATATATATATACATATATGTATAAGTATATATATATATACATATATGTATATATATATATATATATATATATATATATATGGTTTTTGGGTCACACCCAGTGGCACTTAGGGGTAACTCCTGGCTCTATGCTCAGAAATCACTCCTGTCAGGCATGAGGATCCATATGGGATTCCAGGATTCCAACCCACATCCATCCTGGATTGGCTGTGTGAAAGGCGAATGACCTACTGCTGTGCTATCTCACCAGCCCCTATATATGTAGGTTTTTGGGCCACACCTGGTGACTGTCAGAAATCACTCCTGGCATGGGGGGACCAAATGGGACACTGGGGGGTCAAAAGACCATTCCTCCTAGGTTAGAGCTTGCAAGGCAAATGCCTTACTGCTAACTGCTAGTGCCGTTGCTCCGGTCCCAGCAGGCTATATTTTTTAAATTAAAATTTAAGAGTACATTTATTAATGGATATTAAATTTTTTTTGCTATATTTGAGTGTGAATATAATACTAGAAACACAAAGTAGATACAACTATACAGCATTTTTGGCAAATGCAGAGAGAGTACTTGGCTTGGATGCAGACAATAAGGGTTTGATTCTGACATTCCATATTGTCCACTGAGCATTGCCAAGGGTGATTTCTGAGCACAGATCTAGTAGTAAGCCCTGAGCACATCCAGGTGTGAGCCCAAACTAAACAAAATAAAAAAAAAAACAAGTCAGCATTTGTAGGACATTTATTACTTTTGAATTAAATAGTATATAAAATATTTTACATGGAGCAGGAGAGATAGCACAGTGGATAAGGCACTTGCTTTGCAAGCCACCAATACTGGTTTTGTGCCTGGAATCTCATATGGTCCTACTAGCATGCCAGAACTCATCTCTAAATATAGTGCTGGGGGTAAACACTGAGTTTTGCAGAATATGAACCCATTCCCCCCAAATAAATTTATATTTAGAGTAGCAAGAAAAAGACTGGGCTATGATATAGTACTAAAACTCATGCTTTGCATGTGAAAGGGCCTTTGTTTAATCCCTATTAGAGCAAACATAAATGAATGAATCATTTAAAAGCAAAAACAAACAAAAACAAAAAACAAAGTTACAAAAGTAGCCCCCAAATTAGAATACATATTTCTATTTTATGTTTGTGTTCCTGAAGTTTCCCTTTTCCTATGCCCTTTTGGTTATTTTTAAATTTAGTTTCCTATCATGTTATTATTTTTTGTTTTAAGCAATATAATTTTATGTAGAAAATATGAGAAAGGAAGAAAGGACAGAGAATCTCATAAAATCAGTGAAAGAAAGTACACACCTCAAGTCTAGATATTAGAAATCTCAAATGATGTGTACCATAAAGAAAAGGGAAGGCATTCATTCCCTAAGAAGGAGAATATGTTAGCCCCAGAAATAGAGCAAAACAATCTGTAACTGTTAAGTATAGTGGTGAAGATCACAGTATTCAGTGGTACTTTTCCAATACTCAAGCATAATTTATTTTATAATATTTTTTACTTAAAAGTATTTTCACAGTGCTCTCTTTGGCAGCACATATACTAAAATTGGAAAGTTACAGAGAAGATTAGCATGACCCCTGTGCAAGGATGACATGCAAATTCGTGAAGCATTCCATATATTTAAAAAAAAAGTATATTTACAAATATATTTATTCTCCTATAAAGTAATAGTCTATATATTACTAAATTATGTCATAGTGACTAATACAGATTAGTCATGATTTAGTTATAGAGAGCTCCAAGTAGTTAATGCATCTGTCATTTAATTTCATAAAAGTTCTCTGACTAGATTTCATAATATTAATTTGTTTTCAGCCCAAGAAACATCAAAATTACATCCCTAAACGAATATAATTAAGAATGCTACCACTAATTCATTACTAACAATTAAGAAAATCATCATTATCACTAACCATTAAAATCTAGATAGTAAACTTTTTATGAAAGGCAATTTAGATTCCTTATTAAGAATTTTAAATGGAGGATTAGACAGATAGTACCGAACTTTTGGCTCTTGTCTTGTGTATGATTGACACAATTCAATTCCCATCACTGTACATGATCTCTGAAATCCACCAGGAGTTTTCGTTGAGCACAGAATTAGGAATAAGCTTTAAGCACTGTCAGATATGGCCCAACAGACCTCTCAAAAAAAAAGAGAAAAAAAGTAGATACACTAGCTAGCTATGATTAATTTTAAATATCTATTCCAACTAATATGTATATATTTTAGGATCACAGTGTAGATTCAATTATACCAATTAACAAATATTTAAAAAAAATAACAAATATCGGAATTTTTCAGTATAAAAATTCAATTCAAAAATAGTTTGACCATCTAAATTATGAAGCAATGCACATTATAGACATATAATGCTTATTGTATATTTAATTAAAATTTAATATCTGCATAATATTATCCTACACATAAAGTTATTATGACAATATATAATTACATATCGCTATGTAGTGGTATGGGCTTCAGAAAATGACAGAAAATGAAAAAGAGTTAAAGATGTATAAATATGTATAATATATGATTATAATATATAATATATTTCTGTTTTCTGTTTTGGACATTATATAAATCTGTCAGCTTTGGTTCATCTCAATTTAAATTTATAATTTTCACCTCAGATGGACTCTACTTGAGTTCCCAGTCAATTCTCTCACTTTCCTATGAATTATTGATATTGTATTTTAAGTTTTAGCTTGTTGATATTATTGCTAATGGTTAGAAATACCTGAGGATTCTATATGGGCTCTAGTATGTTACCACATACTTGCCCTTGGGGTCTTATTAATACTTTGAGAGATCATCCAGAAATAACACCAAGAAATGTAAAAATATTTATTCATTGCCTTATTTCCAATAAAGTCAGGAAATTGCTTATCATATTGAACTACAAGGGAGAGAGATTGGGAGAGACATAGAGAAAGAGAGAGAGTTCATGAGCTGGGATTTTACTTTTATTGAAAACTGAAATGGGATTTCAGGATTTTGTTGGCTTACTCTCTGTTGATGCATTTATATTTTAAAGTAACTTCTTTATTTAAGCACCATGGTTATAAACATGTTCATAATTGAGTTTCAACCATAAAATGCAATCCCCTTTCACCAGTGCAACTTTCCTGCCACTATTGTCCTCCATTTCTCTCCTCCCGAGCTCATGCCTTTCTCTTTCTACATTGTCATCTGACAATGTAGTGTAATTATTTCTCTAACTGCACTTACCATTCTTTGCGGTAACCTTCATATCATGGGCTGGGCCTTCTGGCTCTCATCTCTATTTTCTCTGGATATTATACTATACTGACTTATTTTTCTTAAGTCTGACAAATGAATGAGACTTCAATCTCTCTCTCTCTGACATTTCACTCAACAAAATAGTATTCATATTCATCCACATATAGACAAATTTCATAATTTCACTTTTCTAAGAGCTGTATAGTATTCCCTTTTGTAGATGTACCACACTTTCTTTAGCCACTCATCTGCTGTCAGGCATCTGGGTTGTTTACATATATGGCTATTGTAAAAAGCACTGCTATGAACATAGGACTGCAGAGGGAATATTTTTGCATTGTGTTTGTATTCCTAGCATCTATTTCTAGAAGTAGTAGTGCTGGAATATGTGAAAGCTCAATGTCCAGTTTTTTAAGGAATATCCATAATGTTTTCCAGAAAAGCTGGACTAGTTGGCATTCCCATCAGCAGTGAATGAGAGTTCCTTTCTCTGCCCCCATCATGCCAGCAATTGTTCTTGTTCTTTGTGATGCATGACAGTCTCTGTGGCATAAGATGATATCACATTGTTTTGATTTGCATCTTCCTGATAATTAGTGATGTGGAGCATTTTTTTTCATGTGCCTTTCTGCCATCTGTATTTCTTCTTTGAGAAAATAAATGTCTGTTCATTTCTTCTCCCTATTTGTTGACAAGGTCAGATATTTTCCCTTAAGTTCTGTTATTACCCTGTATATCTTAAATATTAGCCCCTTATCTGTGGCTATTGGGTGAACAGTTTCTCCCATTCCATGGATGACCTTCTTACAATAGTTGTTCTTTTCTTTGAAGTGCAGAAGCTTCACAAAGCCTTAATATTTATAATTTCCTGAGATATTAGTTTATAAGGGAGTAAATATTTTTAAATCTTAGGATATGTTACCATAGCATTTCTACCATCAATAGGTCAATCACGCTCTATCATAAATCATAGATCATTTCCTTCTCTCCTCACAGTTAGATCAACTACATTCTAACTCAGAGTCTCAAGGTTTTTTGACATCAAATACTTCTCTTACTTTACTTTGATCTGCCTTTTATATGCTACTTATTTACCTGGTATTTGCCATTGATCATGTTCCACCCATGTTTATCTTTTCTGATAGCTGAGTAATATTCAATTGTATACCTATGCCAATGGATCTTTATTTTTTTTATTCATTTAATTTTGATTTTTGGACACATCTGGTTAATCTTCTAGTTGTGTTTAAATATCTCCGTTTTTAGGAATCTCTGTATCAAGGAACTATATTCAGGGTGAAGTTCCAACCTAAGGAGGAAGCAGGCAAGGAAGTAAAGCTCACTCGTTGTATAATCTCTCTGGCCTCAATACCACAACCTTTTTATC
Source organism: Suncus etruscus (assembly GCF_024139225.1). NCBI lineage: Eukaryota > Metazoa > Chordata > Mammalia > Eulipotyphla > Soricidae > Suncus > Suncus etruscus. The sequence goes on along the minus strand of NC_064857.1, from coordinate 69,537,352 downwards.
CTCTCATAAGTCAATAGACACTTGGGTTATTTCTAGATCAACCTACTGAAAATAGTGTGACAATAAATATATGTGCATTTGTTCATTTAGGCTTATTGTTCTTTTGTTCTTGGGAATAGAAACTTAATTGTGAACTCACTGGATTGTATGGTAGTTCTGTTTTCATTCTAAGAAAACTCTAAGATGGTTTTTTTTGTTTTGGTTTTTGTTTTTTGGGTTTTTTTTTTTTTTTTTTTTTTTGGTTTTTAGGCCACACCCGGTGGTGCTCAGGGGTTACTCCTGACTGTCTACTCAGAAATTGCTCCTGACAGGCACGGGGGACCATATGGAACACCAGGATTTGAACCAACCACCTTAGGTCCTGGATTAGCTGATTGCAAGGCAAACACAGCTGTGCTATCTCTCCGGACCCTCTAAGTTGTTTCAATAGACAAATAGAGACAGTTTCTATTTCCTCCGTGAAAGACAGATTATTTCTTCAGGTACCTGATAGCAGGTGTTGCTTTTTCTCTCTAGATGTAGGTCAATGTCTCTGTGAGCAGCCCAAAGTCATTCAAGTTTACATCACTTTGAGATGAAAATCCTCAGCCCTCCAGTTCTTTATTTTCATTGCCTTTGGGTACTCATTAGTCTGACATCATTTCTTTATTTGCCACATATGAGAGAGATAATTTTATGTTAGTCTCTCTCTGACGAACTTCACTTAGCATCACACACTATAGGGCCCTCCATATAGCATCTAATTGCACCATCTTTTCTTTACTATGGTCAAGTAGCATTAACTTGCATATATGTATCATAGTTTCAGTACTGAATCAGTTATTCTTAAGCACTTTGGTTTTTTCCCAAATGTGGCTATTGTGAATAGTGCTGTTACTCTTTCAGCTCAAAGGAAATCAGAAAGTAAAGCTCTCCATGTTCTTCTCTAACTTCACCTTTTATTTCTATTGTTTACCTTGGACTTCAGATTTTACTTGGACATCGTGACCAGTCACTGACATAGTTATTTCTTTTCTTCCATTGCCTCACAGCATTGCCCAGAGTTCTAAAGTTATAATGACTTCTTACCACTATTTATATTATTTCCCTTCTAGACCCTCTGAAAATCATTCCACTTCCCTAAGGGTAAACTCCAAATCATTTGCTTCAGTCTAAATTTTAAAAGGAATCATTCTATTTCCCACATTACTTTACACTTCATATTGAACCCAAGAGGAAGTCTGATGATTTCTCCGATTTAAATGCTTCCATGCTCTCACTATTTCAATTCCATGTGCCATCATCAAGAAAACTACTGCGATGCAATCCTAATAATTGTTTGGCTGTTACCTTTGTCATCCTGTAGTCATCTCTGTATACAGAAATGTGATGTTTTAAACATGAGAAAGTTCATCTTACTTCCTCTTTCTTACATGAATGTTTCCCCTCCATTACATAATCTCTCTCACTAAATGAGAATACAATTATAGGATCTTTTCAACCTAACCACCTATTTAACTCATTGACTGCAACATCCCCTATTCTTTTCACTTTTTTATTTTTCTATTTCACTGATCTTAATTTTTTGTGGTTCCTTAAGAATAAACAGGAAAAGCCAGACAACAGGACTGTTCTTTGACTCCTAAAATCCCTTTGCTCCATTCCTTTCAAATGGTCACAAACTTATTTCTTCAGTTTGATTTTTCCTCTAACATCATCTAATTAAATAAAGCAGTTCTGAGCATCTTCCAGAAAATGGAATTGCTCTCTATTTATTGAAATTATACTTATTCTTTCAAGATGTCATATTTTGTTTTCTCTTCACTGTTATAGTATTCACTTTTTGTCTAGAGCTACCTGAAAACAAAGGACTTGTTAGGGTTTGGTCACCTTTGTATACCCCATATTGAAGTTGTAATTGAATGCTTTTTGATTCCTGAACTAAAACACCTATAATTTAAACTAAGTCGATGATCCTCAACTCGATGTAGAAGGGCTCTGTGAAGCCGTTAGCAGGACCTGTCAGTCAAAAAAGACTCTTAAGCCTTCTGGTGAGAATTAAAGTTTTGAAGTATTTTTTCAAAATGCTTTCATAACATATTGAAAATGTGATAGATACATAGTGATTATTTTGAGATGAAACTGACTTTTACTAACCTAATAGTTGGAAACTCATATAAAAATACAACAATATAACTATAGGGCTGTGATAGGAAGTGCTCTTGAGATGTTTAGAAAATAACATAGGCAATAATTACAGAATTCCAAGGTGTATCTTGGCAGGGCTTATGCTTTGGAGACCCTGTATGTGCCATTACAAATCATGCTATTAGTTAGACCTAAAAAAACTCAATATTTGGGGAGAAAAATTTGGATGATGGCCACAAATTTAACTTTCTATATTTTAATGTAAAGGCAAGAAAACTTAGAAAACGTTTTCTGTGAAATTTTCTATTGCCATTCTGGATATATTTATATAAATTTTGAAAATATTTATGGCAATTTTGGGCCACAGGATCAACATAATACATTCATCAAAAAACTTTATAAATAAGTGTTGCTTTCTGAAATCAGACACTTAGGGAAGCTTGCAGCTGGGAGTTATGATGAATATGAATAGTGTGTGATATCTGGATTGCTTGGGAGATGATTGATACTTTTGTTAGAAGGAAAATTACAAAATTTTAAGAAAAAACTACAAGCCATTCTCATAGTAATATATCAATTTGAGGTGCTGCAATCATTTGGATGGAGATGCAAAGTGATGCAACTAGAATATAAAAGTAGAAACAATGGGACTATGTGATGAGGTAGAAAGGTACATTCATTACCATCAGTTAAGATTTATGTGTGGTTTTAAAAGAGAGGAGGCCTAGTTTAACATCTATTATAGTCCAAGACTATAATAGTCAACAACCAAGGAAGTTTATTGTGACTTTTGTTATTATGATGACTTTAAGTTTACAACCTTGATTAGTTAACTTGCCCTTGTGCTTCTTGGGGATTGCAGCTTTCAAACAGTTGTGTTGCCACATTTTGGTGTTGCTCTGAGGATCCCAAATGGCAGTAATGTGCATGCTAAAGGGATATATGATGCTGCTGTCTAATCTGCCCCTATCTTGGCAAGCTCAGAGCTTTGCCATAGCTACTCCTAACTCAGAGACTTTATTATTATTTTTTTTCTATCAAGTTTCTTGCAGGGTAGTATATCAGACAGAAGTCAGTGGAAGAACATTTTGGTTCTATCTAAAATGAGACCCCATATCCTTGAAAAGTGATTGTGAACATTTATGGTCTCTGGTAGTTGGAAAGCCTATGTACAAAAATGTCACAAGTATGGCCGGAGAGATAGCATGGAGGTAGGGTGCATGCAGAAGGATGATGGTTCGAATCCTGGCATCCCATATGGTCCCCCGAGCCTGACAGGAGCAATTTCTGAGTGTAGAGCCAGGAGTAACCCCTGAGTGCTGCCAGTTGTAACCCAAAAACAAACAAACAAACAAAGTAAGTCACAAGCAGTCATTCATGAATGGAAAGGTGGAATTAAAGTTTGTTTTCATTAAGAATCATTTACATTTCCTTTTAAGCTTTATTATTTTGATAAAATAAATTCTGACTTGATTCCAAGATTTGTTCTTTTTAATTTTTGAGTGTTAAGAGATACAGCAGTAAGAATTTGATATTTATTTGCTATTACAAAACAAAAAAATATAGATGCAACAGAATCAAGTCATCAGAGTTCATTAAATGTAGAAATTCCAAGTTCTGCGTCCCAAGTAATCCAGGAAGAGGTGTGATAGGCACCTCTCCAATGTTCTAGGGGTCAGTGATGCCAGCCCTAATTTTATATTAATACCAATCAGTTATTTGACCTGCCACTCTGTTTATAACTGCATCTGTCAAGTGAAATAAAAAGGGTCAGTGGAGTTAGGCAGAGTTAATTCCATCACTAAAATGAGTTGTCAAACCAGAGAACAGATTTAACAGACTTGACCATTGTAGGAGTGTCCACTGGTTTCAGGTTTATGAGACATCATAGATCTTAGAAAATAATCTATCAGATTTAGGAAACAGCAAAACTCTGGCTTTTGTTTTGGAACTGGGCGTGTCTGCCCAGATCTTCCCTAAACAGGACATGTCTCCTCTGGAGCCCCATGCCTGTATGAGTGGAGCTTTCAGTGGGCCAGAATCAGGAGAGGACTCTAGAAAGGAAAATTTCAAATTTCAAAACAATTAGATATTACAAACGTCCTTTAAGAAACTTGAACATATATCAAGTTTTTATTGTTTGTTTTTGTTTTGGGGCTGCACTAGGTGATTCTCAGGGGTTACTCCTGGCTCTGTGCTCAGAAATTGCTCCTGGCATGGGAAACCACATGGGACTCTGGAGGATTGAACCTCAGTCCATCCTGGGTTAGCCATGTGCAAGTCAAACGCCCTACTGCTTGCTCCACCGTTCCGGCTCCATGTTTGGATAATAAAGAATATCTGTAATTACTGGGGATATTGGTAGGGGGAAATTTGCACTGGTGAAATGTATTGATATACATTGTATGACTGAAACTCAATCACAAACAATATTGTAACTAGGGAAATTAAAAATTAATTTTTTTAAAAAACAATATGACCATATTTTGAGACCACATTTTCTGAATTTTATAAAATATTGCTTACTGAAACAATCTATGTCTTTTGTTAAATTAGACATTAAATACTCTTACAAAAATGTAAAATGTTCCCATTTTTGCACTACTTTTAGGGAGGAGGGAGAAGTGTATCTACCATATTTTTTTCTATAGATGTACTTTAGGAATCCCAAACAGGCAATATAATCTAATCTATATATTTGATGTATGTCCTCATAAAATAGGTTTACATTTGAAATATAAATCTTTATGGAATAAAAGAAAAAACAAATATTTTACACGCAGAAAAACCTTGTGTGCAGTAAAAGATAAAAAACTGGTAGCTGATATCAAACCACAGCCTATTTCTCTGGGATTGTTTTAATTGTACTTCATGCTAGTAATAAGAGAAATGTGTTCTTTTTTAGGTTAGATCATCTCAAAACATGAGAATCAGTGAATATCTGGGCCATATGAGGAAAAAGCAATACTTTTTTTAATGTGATGACCAAGATATATTCATAGGCTCTCAAAAGACATTAGTAAGAGAAGTTATTACCACCTATGTAGCAGGACTGTGGGAGGAAAAAAGGCAGGGTCAAAGACATGTGAGAGAGAAAAGAGATTGAGAGGATATTTGTTAAGGCAACTGGAATAATATGAAGCTATGAACCTGAAGCTCAGGGAATAGTAAACAAGATCTTCCTGAAAGTATTAAAATTTAGCTGAGCATGCAAATGACAAAACCTTAATTTAAAAGATTCTTTCAACACATACAAAATGATGGGAAATAGGGGTTACTGAGTCTTAGGTGCATTATTGGTGTTAAGAAAATACAGACCTAAATATCTAAGCGAGAGTCAGCAACAATAAAATATTGAGACCCAAACCAGGTGTCTATTATGATGGCAGGCTGGGGCCTGGGCTAGTGGTATGAGATGAACTCTGGGAATAATGGTGGATGGAGGTTGACACGTGGTAGAATTGTCCCTAAAACATTGTATGTCTAAAACTCAACTAAGAATAACTATAAATTACAATGGTTTAAATAGTTTTTAAATATTTATTCAGATCTCAGGCATTTCAGATTCCTACCTATATATCTTGTTTACATAATCTGTTATTTACAACCCTGAAATTTCTATCACATTACCTGTCACATAATTTCCCTCCCTAGCTATAATGGAATGAATAAGTGGAGCCATGGTATAGAATAAACTATGATTTGTTTGGGGGAGCACACCTACTGGTACTTAGGGTTTACTGTTGACTATATGCTCATGAATCATTCCTGGTGAAGGTTGGGGACCATATGTGGTGTTGGTGATCCAACCCATGTCAGTTACATGCCTGGAAAGTGTCTTACCAGCTGTAGTATCTCTAGAATCAAGAGATTTCCCTTGGTCACATAATTTGTTCAAAAATAAACTCAGATTAAAAAACAACAACAATAACAAAAAAAAGTAATGAGATTGTTACTTTTATTTCAAATGACAAATATATAAAAATTCTATTCTAATTTGAGCACAGTAATGTTAGAAATAACAAAACCAAGATCTTTGGGGGTTTTCATGTTTTTGTAATTTAGAAAAGGTTGTGCAGGACAAGGCTATTGAGAATATGTGGTAAATGGATATTTTTGAATGGAAAGCATTTATTTTTACTGAAAGACAGATTCAGTGATTATTAACAAGCTAAAAATCTTCTATGAAAATTATGTGAATAATTTTTCCACACTCTCAGCTCTCTGGGATTATTGCTGGTTTTGCAATCAAAAATTACTTCTGGCAGGCTCAGGGGACCACATAGAATGCTGGGATGAACCTGGATCAACCATATGCAAGGCAAGTGCCCTATCCATTGTTTTATCACTTTAGGTTCCTCATGTGAATATTTTAATTTTATTTAATAAGATATATTCAGGTGGGGCCGGGAAGGTGGCGCTAGAGGCAAGGTGTCTGCGGTTTGATCCCCCCGCGTCCCATATGGTCCCCCCAAGCCAGGGGCGATTTCTGAGTGCATAGCCAGGAGTAACCCCTGAGCATCAAAAGGGTGTGGCCCAAAAACCAAAAAAAAAAAAAAAAGGTATATTCAGGTTAAGAGAGCTTGCTGCAAGTGAGAAGTGTATGGTTTGCATGAGATACACTCAGGTTAGTGCCCCTAAACACCCTTGAGAATGACCCTGGAACACCAAACAGTTGCCCAAACATCATCAGAAATAACAACAACATATAAATAAAGTAATTTTATATCACATAAGCATATAAAACAAGGATGCTTTGGTATAATAAAAATGAAGCATGTTAGCAAGAAAAATTATGAACAATGTCAGTGGAAATTGGATGAATTAAAAATCATTAAAATGACAATGTGGTTTTGTCATTTTTGCCTGATATCATTTTGACTGTGTGAAACTTTTTGTTTTGATGTGGTTCATATGTTTATTTTTGTTTTATTATTTTGGACAGTGGAGTCAAATTGCTGAAGAGGCCACTGAAATTTGTATCTTGAAGTATATACTACCAATGTCGCCTCGAAATGTTTTATGAATTCTTCTCTTATATCTAGTTCTATATCCATCTTTGAGTTAGTTTTTGAGCATGTATAAAATATGGATCCTCTTTCTTTTGTATGTATGTTTTTATCTAATTTTCTCAACAGTACTTGTTGCAGAGGTTGTTCTTGCAACACTTTATGCACACAACATTTTTTTATATATCAACTTGTCTGTAAATATGAACAATTATTTCTGGGCTTTCAGTTATATTTTATTGGACAAGAGTATGTCTTATTCCCAGTACACACAGTTTGATCACTATAGCTTTATAGTATCAAATCTAAGCATACAATAACTTCTGTCTTTTTCCTAAAAGCTATGTGAGCAATTTGGGAAATTTTATTATTGCATATAATTTTATTTGAATTTTTCTAAGTCCTTGAAAAATGTCATGGAATTTAAATGGAATTGTATTGAATTTGCATGATTCTCTAGGTAAGATCATTAATTTGACTGTGTTCATTCTACTAGTCCATGAACATAAAATAATTTTCCACTTTCTGATACCCTCCTCCTTCAATAATGATATAGTTTTTGATATATTCATTTTTACCGTTCATTCTTAAGTTGATCTGTTTTTTATTTCTTGAATTGATATTTTGGGACACTGTTTTTTAGTTTAAATACATTTGTCATTTATAAAGAAATTTATTTAGTTATAATTCTTTTACCCTTGAATTATTTTAATTCCATGAAGAGTGAAAATTGTTTCCTGCAGATTATGGACTGAAAATGGAATATATTCAATTTTGATTAAAATTGTATTAAAGTAATTTTACGAGTCATATTTTCATATTGTATTTTTAACATTCTCATAATTTATAATACGATGAATTTAACAAGTGAATGGGTACATTTCTAAAACACTGAATTATTTTTTAAATGAAGTTTCATTTTTTTAATTGTTTCTCATCTAGTTCCTTAATTGCATATAGAAATAAACATGTATTTATGGATTAATTTTTTTACCTGGCTAGTTTGTGATATTGATTTACTGTTTGTTTCTATGATTCTTTTACTGGCAAGTTTTCTAGGATCTTATAGGCAGATTATATCATCTGAAAAGAGTGATAATTTACTTTCTTTTCCAATTTGAATACCTCTGATTTTGATGTCTAAGATATCTAAAGCATTCACAATTATCAGCATCAAGCAAAAGGAGTAATTTAGGCACATATGTGTTACCATTCTCTGTATATATGTGTTGCATTTATCTGACCTCATGAGATGTGAAGTTTCATACCTTAACTGGGGCTCTCTTTGCTCCCGGAGAAGCCTGCATTCTCCCTTGAGCATGTTACTCTCTCTCTCTTATATCCTCTTTTCCCTTTCCCCAGTTCCTCTGAATAAAATTTGAATTTACTTCAAAAATAAAGGAGTGAGTTAATTAAAAAATGGAGAGGTGAAATAAACAGAAACTTCCCCCAAGAGGTCATATAACTAACTGAGCAGTGGATATATGAAAAAGTGTTTCATTATAATTTCCTGGAAAATTAAAATAAGAACAAAGAGAGAGCATACTAGTGAGAATGCTATATTTCAAGAAGACTAGAAAAAACTACTGTTGGGTGGAGTGTGGTTAAAGAAAAAAAGAGTCCTCTTTCATTTTGTGGGAATGTCGTATGAAATGTCCACTATGGAATGGTATGTAGATTGTTAAAAGTAACAATAGGGCCAATGTAACCCAGTGACTCCACTTCTTGATATCTATCCCCAAATACACAAAATATGGTCATTTGAAAGAATATATGTACACTAGGCTTTGATTAAGAGCCAGTCTATTGTCCAGTGGCAGATGAATGGCTAAAGAAGTTGCACTATATACAGGGTGGAAACTAGTTGACTATAAGTACACATGTCATCTTGCAATTTGCTGCTATGTGGCTAGAACTTATGAGTATCATATTTGCAGAAATAAATCCGAGAAATGATATGGGATGATATCACAGATCTGTGGCATAGAGAAAGGAAAAGGGGATAGACACTATTAAATGATGATGAACTCTTGGCTTTGTATTCTTAAACTTAGATTTTCATTCTCTGGGTGGAGAGACAAAGCAGAACAAAGAAGAATGAAGGAGATCAGGAGTAAAATAAAAATAGTGGTGGATAGTTTTGATCACTTTGATGATGGTGGGTGAGGATGGTGTTTGAAAAAAAATTGATACCAGAAATGTTAGCCCTTTATAAATATTATCTAAACAACTGCAATGATTAAAAAATTTTTGTTTAAGATAGTAATCAAATTATAAAATTTAAATAATAATAAAATAAGATCTACTGTTATCAGCTTCATATATTTCACAATATATCACTACATTTTAGCAAAAGGAAATGACAATATACATTTGATCTCACTTTACCTTTCCAAATAAAATAGTGCTCAAAGATGAACTTAATTTCTCATAACCTTCCCAACACCCTTTGGTACAATTTTGGCATTTTACATGACAAATGGGTAACAATAAGATTTATTATCCCAAATTTCTTCCATCAAATAGTTTTACTTTGGAATCTAAAGTGAGTTTTAGAAATTTTTACATTTTTAAAAGAATGGTTTAATTTTCCAATCAGCTTTAAAAGCTATCAAAAGACAAGCAGAAATATCCTGAATATTAGATTTCAAAGGAACAAAAAGAAACATATTAAAGAATATGGTTTCTTTTTCTTTTCATTTCTTTTTGCTATTTGTTTTCTTTTGTTTCTTTTTATATGTTCCCAGTTAAAAGTTTAGTGTTGAAAATGGATGGTTTTCTTTTATAATTGTAGTAACATAGGTATCTGAGACTCTATATTTTTAAAGCCTAATTTTATACTTTGTTTACATTACCACCACAACACATCACCTATAAGGCAATATCCCTCCACATCAGTCATTTAAACTCTCTCTTTTTGCAGTTTCTTCTTTTCACCTTGTAGTCTCAACAATGTGTATTTTAAAGCACTATTTTGTAGAGATTTTGTGAACAGAAAGAATCTCTTTTCTGCAGCCTGGAGTTTGGACCACAAGAATGTTATTATAGTAGCAGAAGAGCTAGCACAGTGATTCAAACTACTTGATTTTGTAGTAGGTTATTCCCCACTCTCTCGATAAAAGCAATGTTTAATCTTTAACAATCCACAGTATAATCTTCAGAAATCAGAGATAAAGCTTGTGGACTTGATAGATGACTACTCTTTGTGCTTCCTAGTGCTAATAGTCACAATAGAAGCAGCAGATGATTTCTGGCCTTTTTTTTTTTTTTTCATGGCTTCCAGTTCTTTGAAATTTCTCACTGTTACCCTATAGCCTGACATGCTCTTCATTTTCTTTATTTAGAACAGGGAGAGCAAAAGTGAAGGTTTCTCCATAGATGTGATAGATCAGACTTGGTGCCACCCTTTGATATACTTGGCCACCTCAGTATTATTATCATCATCATCCTCATTTTATAGCAGAAGCTGGAATATGTCTGATTCAAGAGCTAACATATTTCTTCTCTCAGCTCTCTGTAAACCCAGCTCTTCTCTCTCCACCAGCATGATGAATATTGTTCATAACTTGTTCATCTATGTCATGGGGAAAGAAACCTCAAGCTCACAGCTCCTTTTTCCACTTTACTCCCATATTTTCTACTTTAAACTCCATCTGTTTCATCTTTCAGGAGAGAACAGGCACATCAACACTTTCAAAAGACTTATCATGAGTAGTGAGCTGTCTTCTCACCTACTTACTTTCAGGCAGTCATAAACTCTGAATTCCTTTGAAGCTGTCACAATAGTCTCTCTGAATGTTCTAGAACATTTAAGTCAGTTTATGTGGATGGCTCTTTGGTAAAATAAAGAACTAAATTCTCTGTGCTCATAAAAACATTAATCCAGGGGATGTATAAACACCACTATTCATTGCAGCACTCAGTACAATAGCAAAGACTTGGAATCAATCTACATGTCCAACAATAGAAGAGTGGATCATGAAGATGTAGTACATATATACAATGTAATAGTACATATCTGTAAGGAGTGATGCAATCATGCAATTTGCTGCAACATAGATGTAACGAAGATATGTTAAATGAAGTGGCCAGAAGAAGGATAAATACAGGATAATATTACTTATATGTGGTATTTAGAATAACTGCATGAAGAAATGCAATGGTCTAAATGGGAGTTGTCTTGAATACCCTTGACCCCAGAATATAGATAGGAGAAGGAAAGAAATTGAGTGGAGGACAACTACAAATATGAAAGAATGTGGGTCAGGAGCCAAGTGATCTAAGTTTGGTGGAGTTAAATAAAGGACGTAACTAAATATCCAAGCCAGAGTCAACGTAAATGGAATCAAGAGACCCAAACTTTAACAATCTAAACTTAAAATGTGCCTGTTACACTGGCAGGGTGGGTGGTATATGATGCACTTGGAGAATATTGGTGGAGGGAGGAGGACACTAGTGATGAGATTGGCCCTGATTCATTATATGTCTGCAACCCTACTATGAAGGATTTTGTAAATCACAATAGTTTCAACACAATAAAATAAAAAAAAAAATCAAAACTAGGAACTGGGAAGTTAGTAGCTCAGTGGTAGAGTTGTGTGTTAAGTATATGAAGATCTGGAATCAATCCTTAGTGCCAAAACTAGAAAAAACAAATAAAAAAACAAGAATGTAATTACAAACTTTCCAGTAAACCAGAAGTAAAACTCTGTCAAACTATATTCTTTTTAAAGATAAACAAAAGATTCAGAATAGAATACTAGCATCATTGAGGAAGAGGATTTTTTAAGATCTTTAAGATGAAAAGGAAATGTCAGAAAGAAAACAGACAAATACTGACAAAGAAAGAAATATTACAGCTTCTCAACCTATTAAATTACAAAACAAAGGGGCTTTAAAATTCAATAGATAAAGCGCCTTTACAGGGCATATTGTGGCTCTAACTCATCAAATTGGTATTAATGTGTGATGCAATTTGGTGAGATTTTCAGTTATTCAAAGACAGATGATATATTATTCTTCTTAGAGGCATGAAAACAACAGCAAACAATTCGCATATATTCTATAAGTATAGAAAAATGGAAAGCATAGACAGATGAAGAGTAATGTTTCACAATTTCTTTTTAACCATAGTCCCCTTCTGATCTTGCTCTTTTGCCTCTTCTTCTCTTTTGGTTTTCCACCTAGTCTTATGCAATGATTTTTACCTGTGGTCCTCCTTGCCATTGGATCCCCCACTTCTGAAGCTTCTGTAGATCAATGTCCGAGGCTCTTCCCCTCCATCATTACCCTCCTGCTCCAGATCTTCCATTTCCTGGATAGCACTGCAAATGCTGGAAACTGTGTAGGGCCAGGACATACTCAGATTCCTGCAAAAGCAGCAGGTTACATCTCTGAAAGTTGTCAATTGATACTGATAGGATCTGGAAACTCACCATGTATGATCTGATCAAGGAGGCCTCCCACAGTCTTAGTTGATATACTGAGATTAGAAACCTAGTTGGTTACTTGACATATTCACATACACTCTAAGAGATGGTGGGAAACTTGAGTCTTAATCTAGTGTCAGAAAACCTCCATGTAAGTCCCTCCATCTCCATTTAATTTCTTATAGAGAACTAGAGCTACACCTGATTATTCCATTGACATACCATTACCTAGCAATGGAAACAGAGTAAGAAAGACTTAAGCACCCCCCGGAAATCCAACTATCCCATCACCTCTCAATCCCATCCAGATCTCCCACCATATTAAAACTCTCCACCCTCAGTCCTTAATCTTTTAGGCATCAAGATCGATTTCCTACCCAACGAACCAGTACCCAGCACCCAGGCGAGGGGACACCCAGCCAATCCCACACCTCGTCTCCTGCAAGAAAAGACAGCCAACTTCCCTGTGGACTCATGCTACGAGACCCTCCCTACCATCTCCCCCTAACGTGGACTGTTTCCTGAAACCGGACTTAGGTCCAATAGTATCCCCAATGCAAGAACTCTTCCAAGACTTCCCTGCCGCCAATTTTTACCAATCTGAAGAAGGTCAGGGGGTGTGATTGGAAGATGCCTGGGAACCCACACACCACAAGAAAAATCCAAAAGACAATGGGAAAAACCGTACTTTCAACATAGGCATAAGACCTGTAATACACCTCCTCTTTACCTATTCTCCCCCAAATGTAAAGTAGTCTTTTGCACCACTTTGGTCCTTTAAAAACTTCGCTAACTCATTTTCTTTCTTTTTTTTTTTAAATGTTTGCCCTACATATACATTTGTGGGCACATACACTTTTATTTCCTTTTTTTTATTTTTTTTATTTTTATAATCGTTTTTGGGTATGCGACCTATTTCTGTTACCCACTCTGTCCAACCCAAATACACCGACAATATAATGGAGCACCACTTCCCTCTGCAAAGGCACACTAAATAAAGGGGAAATCTTACATATATATATTAAAAAAGAGCTCTTATCTACTAGAGATAGGAACTCATAGTTGTTTACAATACAGGGTTATCTCCTACCTTGAAAATATGTCATGTGGAATCAACTTAGACCTCAGGTGATTAGATACCATTCAACCAGCCTTGAACCCTGGATTCCAGACATAGAAACGGCACAGCTCTTCACAACAGCTGCAAGAAACAAACTTCATCTGGAACAGCCTTATTACTGCAGGGTCAACAACAAGGGCCAGCTCTAACATGATGTCCCGACAATGAAGAAAATGTGAACAACTTGACCTTAGAGCAGTTTAGCCTACCTCACCAGCTAACGACAAGACAAAACCAGAAGACGTGGCACCCTTTGGTAGGTCCAAAAGCCAAGATCGTGTTTCACAGATGACTGGATACGAGAACCACGACCAGACTGTATACATCTTGGGACCAATAAAAAAGCCCTAGTCTAGGGTTTGAACTAAGACCTGCACAATAAGCATGATCCCCAGTTCCAAAGGTCCAGCAGAGACAATTGTAACGGAAAGGGGCTTCTGGAAGCACAAAGAAAGACGCTATCCTAGATGCCATCCTAGGTTCAGGGCAAAGACCAAGATCACCAACCACAGAAGATGGATTAAAATGGTACTGAGGTAACAGAACCTCTAGATTCACAAAGACTGACTTCACCATAAGTCCCACCTCAGGATCTGTACAGATACTGAGACCTCTAAACACAGAGCTCTGATTGTATCACCCTGGACAGAGCAGAAGTTTTCCACACACCAAAAAAAAAAAAAAAAACAAAAACAAAAAAAACAAAAAACAAAAAAAAAAAAACCCACCACCGGGAGAGTAATGATCCTGAGCAAAGACTAGAGCTGATTCCATGACAGTATACTCCAAGGACGGAGAAACCCCATATCGCACAGGGCAAGTGAATTCCTTTTCGAATGACCCCAATATTTACTGTGCCAAGGCAGGAGGGAAAAAAACAAAAATACAAAAAAACACAAAACCTTGGACATTTATATATATATATATATATATATATATATATATATATATATATATATATATATATATATTACCTTCATTTTTTATTGTTATTATTATTTTTATTTACCTAGCTATTTTGGTCGATTTCTTTGTTTGGATGTGATTATTGAAATTGTTGTCCCCAATTATCCTTATTTTTTTTTCTCTTCCTTTCTTTTCTTTCGTTATGTGCTACACCATGTTTCTTATTTCAAGACCACGGCGTGTTTTTTTGTTTGTTTTTTTTGTTTGTTTTTGTTTTTTGTTTGTTTTGTTTTGTTTATCTATCTTTTGTGGTGCTTATCGATATAGCTGGAGTCCTCACTGGATATTTGACACTTCTTTTGGTACTGGTGGAGTGTTTCACCTTCATTCTCTCATTCATTTCCCAAATCGATGATAAGAACCTCTAGAAGGATTCTGCCCATTTTCGGGGTATTAGACTTTTACCCCCAGTTTATTTATTTTCTCTTTTTCAGGCAAAACCACGCAACTTGAACTAGCTAGCCCTGCCCCCACTTAGAGGGGGAAATAAGGGAGGCGTCAAGACCAAACTGATGCAAGACTACTAAGTAGTAGGCTAGATACAGAGGGGACCACATGTTCTAGACGCCCTGGGGGTGAGGGAAGAGGAAATGGGAGGTAGGACAAAAACGGAGGTGTAAGGAGGACAATATAGGGATGGGAATCCCCCCTGATTTTATGTAAATATATACCTAAAATATTATTGTCAACAATATGTAAGCCACTATGATCAAAATAAAAATTATATTATTAAAAAAAAGACTTAAGCAGTAACTTATTAGTGTAAAATAGCATTTCAAGTCATAATTTAGATCATCTGAAACCTAAAGCATCATTATCAGAATTTACAAAAGTCTAAGAATAATTCAATTCAGCTGCACTGGCAGACTTAGACAGAAATCCAGGTAAGTCCTTGAGCTTATCAAAACTCTAAAGCTTATTTGAAGAGCACCTCAAATCCACACTATATTGATGTCAATGGAAACCAAATAATCACTAGAAGAGAAATTAAATCAACTCAATAAAAAGACTGATTTATAGTATGAAGCTAATTTATAGAGGAATTGATAGTATTACAGAATACTTGCAAGTCCCAGCAAAAGGAATCTGAATAAAGAGAGCCATATTAATGAAATAAAAACAAAAATACAAGCTATCAAAAATAATGACATGTTAAAAGAGAAATAAAAGATCATAATAAATGGAAGGTATGTAATAATTATGGGCAGAAGATAAAATCTGAATGATAGAAATAAAAGAAGAAAAGAGAAAGATATAGGGAAAGTTTAGTAGAAAAGATACTAGTTCAGAATCTCCTTAGTTTTTAGGAGAGAGGCTCTTGTTCAAATTCAATAGGCCCAAAGGGTTCCAAATAAAATAGACTCAAACTGAACATGACATACTGTAACCCCACCCTGCATTCTTTGTGTAGCCTTACCTACAAGAAATACCCTCCCATTTCTGGGAGGGATCTTGGGGAGGTTACAAAAGGTTTGGCCTCTGAGGCAAAAGGGATTTGCATGAATGCAGGATGGAAGAGAAAGGAGGAAGAGATCTCTTAGAGACAAGTTAGAATGCAGGGCTGAATGAGGATCCAGCGTAAATGGTTATGATAGGCCACACATATTGGCCAGGGCTAAATAAAGCTGATATCTCCTGGAACCTGTTTGTGGATGATTTCCCCGCTGTTACCTAAAGCTGCTGACCCATCGGTTGGAGAGGGGGGTCGGCTACAAGTGGCCCTGGGCTGGGAGAGAAAGGCCCCTCCATTCATCCCATCACCATCCAGCTCTATCAAAGGGCCTCTTTATTATTTAATTCTACAACATATCATAGTCAAAAAGTAAAGATCCAGAGAGACTGTTTACTTAAGCAGGGGTCCTCAAACTTTTTAAACAGGAGGCCACTTCACTGTCCCTCAGACCATTGGAGGGTCTGACTATAGTAAAAACAAAAGTTATGAACGAATTTTTATGCACACTGCATATATCTTATTTTGCAATGAAGAAACAAAACAGATACAAATACAATATGTGGCCTGCAGGCCATAGTTTGAGGACCACTGATTAAAGCATCCAGAGAGGAAGAATCTCAAATACGAAGCATTTAACAAATATTAGAACAATTTTCACACATGCTACCATGCAAGCAGGAAAGAATGAAATGGCATATTTAAAGTATTTAATGAAAAACATTTTCAACTTAGAATCTACTTCCCTGTAAAACTCATTTAGATTAGGGGCAGAGAAGGACAATAACATTCTCAGATAAACAAGAGCTGGTGTTAGTTACTGAAAATAAACCAACCCTGCAAAAATGATTGATTCAGAATTACTGAATTACATATAAAAATATGAACCTAGAAGAAATTGGACAGATTCCTAGAATCATGTAATATTCCCAAATTCTGCAAAGAAGAAATAGAAAACTTGAACAGTTTAATTACAAGCAAGGATATAAAACCAGTAATCAAAACAGACCCAAGAACAAAAGCCCTAGTCCCAGTGGGTTTACTGGTGAATTTTATTAAATATTTAGAAAAGACTTAATATATTTATACCTCAAACTCTTCTAAAATATTCATGAAACAGGAATCTTTCATAACAGCTTCTGTGTAACTAATATTACACTAAAATCCTCGGTATAACCAGGAGCAATACTATGAACACTGAGTTGGATGTATCTCCTGAACGTTGCCAGTGTGGCTTCCCAAGATTTAAAAATAACAAATGACCAGGGTAGAATGGAAATGATCACAAAATATATTTTAAATTAAAAATTTGTGAAATTTATTTTTCTTCTACTCCCCAAATCTACTCAGTTATAACAAATCTTTTTCAGACAGCAGGACTATGAATATCAACCTATTAATATTTCTAATCTAAAATATTTTGCTCAAAGAAAAATTCTAAAAGAATAGAGAGTTGAATACCGTAGCAAGATATAGTAGTATGAGTTAGAGATCTTATGGAAAGAGATGCTCTATTACTTTTATATCAATATATTATTTCAATATATAATATTTCCTGTGATGTTTCAGGAATTACATATAAGGCATGATTACTATCATATGATATTTTTAGGTAAAGAGACAACCATGGAACATGCAGCAAAAAATACACTGAAGTTTAGGTTTGACAATGTAGTCAAATAACATACAAGAACTTAATGAGCAGTAAATGAAAGTTTACAGATGAACAAAATCTTATTTCATTGTCATTTGAGAACATATATCAAAATTTTTCTAAATAGTGAGCACATGTAAAATTTTTAACTCTCAAGAACAGAGAAAATTTTTTTAATTAAAATATTTATTTAAGCACCATGGTTACAAACATGTTTGTAGTTGGGTTTCAGTAATAGAAAAGAACACCCCCCTTTCACCAGTGCAAGCTTTTCACCACCAATGCCCCCATCTCCCTACTCCCACCATCTCCTGCCTGTCTTCATGACAAGCATTCTACTTCTCTCACTCATCTCATTGTCATGATAGTTGTTAGTGTAGTCATTTCTTTTTTTTAATATAATTTTTATTTTGATCATAGTGGCTTACATATGTTGACAATAATATTTTAGGTACATATTTACATAAAATCAGGGGGGGGGAATTCCCATCACCGATTTGTCCTCCCTACACCTCTGAGAACAGAGAAAACTTTTAATCAAGTTTTTTAATATTTATTTTAACAGCTTAAACCACCAACTGCTGAGCATACTGAACCCAAGAAACTGAACTAAAAAAACTGCTATAAAGCTGGGCCAGTGTGTGGGGCCGGAGAGGTAGCACAAGCGGTAGGGCGTTCTCCTTGCACGTGTTAACCTAGGACAAACCATGGTTCTATCCCCCAGCCTCCAGAGTTCCATATGGTCCCCCAAGCCAGTAGTGATTTCTGAGCACATAGCTAGGAGTAACCCCTGAGGTCACTCATTGGATGTGCCCCCCCCAAAAAAAGCTAAACAGTGTGATAGACAAAAATAAGTATTATAAGAAACTAATAATTGGGGCTGGAGCAGTGGCGCAAGCTGGAAGGCATCTATCTGCCTTGCACTTTCTAGCCAAGGACAGACCAGGGTTCGATTCCCAGTGTCCCATATTGTCCCTCAAGCCAGGAGCAATTTCTGAGTGCATTGCCAGAAGTAACCCCTTAGAGTCACCGGGTGTGACTGAAAAACCAAAATGAATTAATAAATAAATAAAATAAAATAAAGTAATAATTGGTAATTTTTCTATCATTAAGTGAGAATTTTTATTGTTATATTATTAAAGTTAAATATAATTGAAAGCTGGTTGGAGAGATAGTACAGTGCTTATTGTACTTGTTTTGTATGCATCCAACCTGCTGTATTTTTTTATGTTTTTGTTTGCTTATTTTTGGGTTTTTTTTTTTTTTTGGATTAAACCTGGTCACAGTCAGGTGTTATCTGGCTTTATGCTCAAGAATCACTCTTGGTGGGCTCAGGGGACCATATGGGATGACAGCAACCAAATCCTGGTTGACCACATGCAAGGTAAATACTCTCTCCCTGGTGTATTACTATCAGTCTGGCTCCCAACCTGGTTTTTATTCCTGGGACACCATATGGTACTTAAAGATTCATCAGAAGTGATCCCTTAGGGCAAAGTCAGAAGGAAACTGTAAACACTGCCAGCTGTGGCCCAGATCCCCCTCCCAAATGGATTTACATCATAAAGAATAACACTATCACTAGTTTAATGTCTTCAAAATAGATTGGAATTAGATTTTGAGGAAGAAACCCATAAATGACATAAACCTCTTAAACAAAAGGAAACATCTGTCTCCCCTTTTTCAACATTCAGACACTGACATTAGATAGAATTTATGAGTCTTTCTTACAAGTTAATAAAATGTCTGCGAAAGTTCTTTTTATTCATGATATCTCCACTACGTACTTCAATGAAAATGAACTAAAGATCACTTTATCACTAAGACCTACAGACCTATAAATCAGACACCTAGAAATAAAGTGCACTTCAAATAATGTCCCCTAACATACACATGAATTTTGAAATGAGGGTTCTTAGCAGTGGATGAAAATATCACTATGAAAGAGCATGTTTGGGAAATAGAATATTATTCCTATGCTCTGGACTAGTTCCAGGAATTGTATAAATGTAAGGTATTTGTCACTTTTTTAAATGTCGGTTGGTGAGGTGTCATAACATAATTTTCTCTGAAATTCAATCTTAGAGTCATCAGTTACATTAGAGAGATAAAGCAATTTCTGCTACTTCTTATCTATTACTTATTTCTTTTTATAACCAAAAGGGTGCTATACCTCATTTATCCAATTTTAAACCATTAGTGAAAAAATGGACAACTCCTAATGAAATCCCACTCACTCATTCCATCAAATTCTAGGTCTCTGCAAGCATACAACTATTTTCCTTACATAAATAATTTTCAGGTTTATAGAGGTAAGACTTTTTTCTTATAACTCACACTTGCCCTAAGCTCAAGATCATCAGTTCAAACATTCATAAAGCTCAAAAGAATGATTTCCTAAGTAAGAACACCAACAAACTCATGCTACAAATGTGACCTATCTTGTCTGACACTAACAAAATCATAGACATTTCTGGGTTGTGCATAACTTTCAGGCAAAGTTTGGCAACATACCAGTGATTTATCTTTCTCCTAATGTTTTGGTGAACCTTTCTATGGTCTATTTTCTTGCCCTTTAATATCACTTTTGTATGCTTATCATTTTTCTATGTCCATAAAAGTATGAAGTTTTATTTTTGAATGAAAATTCACATTCAGTTCAATCACAGAAAAAAAGACATATTTTCATTTTTCGCATAATTCATGGTTTATAATTTAAAAAACAACTTTAAAATATATTGTATACATTTCTCCTATTACTTTTGCTTTTAAATAATCATAATTTTCTTTCCTTTTTTGTGTGTGGGGGCAAACCAGGCTGTGCTCATAGGGTTATTCCTGGCTTTACGCTCAGAAATCACTCCTGGCTCAGGGGACCAGAGGGAATCGAATCCGTCCTGGGTCAGCCGCTTGCTAACGCCATACCACTGTGCTACCACTCTGGCCCTAAATAATCATAATTTTCTAAGAATTGTTTGCTATTTACTAGAGATAGTTTTCTTTAAGAAATTATTGAGTTTCTATTATTGTTGCATATGCCTGCTTAAATATGAAAGAATAAATATCAATATCTCTAGCAAAATATACTACTGAGATGAAAGAGAATCTATCTCATTGCAAATAAGTAGAATCTTAAAAATGCAAATATATCAATGCATAATTGACTTATGAAAATGCTATAAATTGATACAACACTCAAAACTTGAGTTAGAGACTAGAGCTGAAGTTGTAACCATGATCAGGAAGGAGATGAAACAGAACCCAGTATTTGTGAATTGGAGGTTCTGGCTCTGCCAGTAGCCTCGGATCTACCCTAGATAAAAGGATAAAGCTTCAACCTTGAGGCTCTGCCTCTTGGGTCAAAATAAACCTGGAAAAATTCTACTACCCACTGATAGAAGCTGAAAGAAAGCTTGCTTTTGGCCTGAGGCACAGTTTGGAGTTGGAGAGAGGGTCAAGCTTTACAATTAATTACACTTCCATTTTGCCATGAGCATAATGTGGCACAAGTGTATAACTTTGAAATAAACACAATGCCAGTGGCCCAGCAAGCAAACTGAAAGAGTTAACAGAGCCTTTGGTTTGTGGGTTCTAAAAACTAGGAGGTCTGGTCTTCAAAATGAAGAGGAAACTACTTTTAAGCAACTTCTCCAGATTAAGAACTTGTTATAACAAAAAGAAGAGTTTATAGACAATGAGGTCATAAAAACTACAGGTACAAGCCAAAATGAAATTATCTGAAGATTTAGAGATGACACGCTGACACTATGTAGTCTATGTACTGCAGACAATAGGGAAATGTTTTGTTGTTTCTGAGTTTCCAACTTTACTGACATAGGCATAAATTGGGGATTTGTAATTTGGGTCATAGGTCTGACTCAAAGGTCTGACTCAATCTCATTTGTGAATTGAGAATATTAACATGTGAAATGGCATTCAGATTATTTATGAAATTTTCAGAGTGCTTTCAGAGATCTTCTAGTTGACCATACAAGATGAAGAGAACCAATCTGTAAAAACATCTAACGTTATCCAGAGTAGTATTAAATTTGCACCCAGAAAACAGTTTTCTGTAATATTGAAATTTTAGTAAAACAAATGGTATGAATTTCCCCAAATTCATGGAAATAAATTTGGTGTTTCCTGTCATTTTAATGATATTAAAGATGAGTTGAGCAATAAACAGGGTTGGCAATCTGCACCATTTATAACAACTTTATATGATCTCTATAGGTATAATTATTGTTTTCTTTTGTTTGGGTAGAAAGAATAGCATTAAATACTCAGCAAGTCTAAATAATTTTTTCACATAAGTTGGTAATTAAAAAAAATTATGAACTCTTTTTATTCCAGGTTGAAATTTGTCCTCTAAAACGCAACAAGACATTGCTCAGCCAGAAATATCTCAGAATCTTTACACATTTGAGGCTGAATCAATTTTTGACCATTGTAGGTTTAGAAACATTTTATTCTTGCCAAAATTCTTTGCAATCTTATTCAGTTATGTAACCTCATCTGGAGTAGCAACAGCTAACTGAAGAAGTTAGACATTGTCATAAAAAAAATTAAATTCAAAGGACAATAAACTCAATGAACTCAAACATCTACCAACTCGTAGAACTGACATCTGAATTCAGACTAGACTATCATACTCAGTTCATACTCAATATCATGCCCAGAATCGCAATGTTAATATGAAATATGTCCTTTACTTAAAATAATTAAAAGAGAATATATTATGTGGCTTGTAAGTTTAATGATTCCCCCAGATGAACAAGCACATCTTGTATTATTTTGATGTAATGCCAATAGCTCATCAATAGCTCTGTAAAATTAACTACATCAGGACTCTGAGGACATATTATCTGGAAAACCAGTAACAATTTGTGAGATGATTGGAGTGTAGGACTACTATCACAGCAGCCCCTGAGAATCCACAGCTGTGAAAGAGTAAAGTGTTTGCAGTGGGAGATTAACTGCAGTGCGTTCACCCCAAAATCTTTATCAAATGCTAAGGGGCACTCAGAATTCATTTTTCCAAGACAATATAGTTATGAGCCGCTGAACCTTTATTTTACCAAATGTGGGATTCCTATACCACTGTGCTTGAGTAAAGTAATGCTAAGCAAGTCATTTTTAAAAATTCGATTTAACATGTATTTTTAGGCTGGCCACAACAGAGTGACTCAGCTGTGAGTCGCTAGCTGCCAACTTTTTATGGATAGGATAATTAGTGTCTTGATGTCTCTGAGTGCCACTATTCCTCTCCAGCTGATCTCTTCCACCACTCAGATACACTTGCTTTGTAGAGTAAATTCAAGCATCTGGAAATAACTCCTCTCAAATTTGAATAGGTCTGATTTTCTGAGAAACTTCCAAGATTAAAAGTGGAATGTTCTGTCACTTCAAATTATGCACTGGTCTTGAGGCCAGGCATTTGTCAGTTATCACCATACTTGCTCTTTCACCTATGGTAAACGTAACCGTTAGCCTGATGGAATGACTGAAATTTTTTTTTTTTTTTTGGTTTTTGGGCCACAGCCGTTTGACGCTCAGGGGTTACTCCTGGCTATGTGCTCAGAAATCACCCCTGGCTTGGGGGGACCATATGGGATGCTAGGGTATCGAACCACTGTCCGTCCTATGTTAGCGCTTGCAAGGCAGACACCTTACCTCTAGCGCCACCTTCCCGACCCCGGGATGACTTATTTATTCTTGTCTTCTGTGAAATTCTGATTCCAGTGACCTTATCCAAATATAATTTCTCTATTCACTTTTCATCCAAACAGGAGTAACAAGATATGATCCAGTAAATTTCCTAGTGTTGAGCCTATTTCCTACCCCATTGTGAAGCCAACTAATCCATCCTAAGGATCAGCATCAGTGATCACTTCCAAGATGGTGACTCCTAATCTGCCAGCTAATTTCCTGGAACCATAATTTTGAATGTAACCAGTAGTAGGTGTAGCTTAATGGGCATTTTGTTGGAAGCATTTTTCTCTTTCTTTAAGGGCTGGAATGTATAAATTCTTTCAAAGTCATTTAATATGATAGCAATAATTATTATCTAAGCATGTTTTTTCTTAATGTATGTATTATACAACTGTGATATAATACATGCATAATACTATCTGATGGGTGATAAGTTTTGATCAACAGGTTTTTATGAAGGATGAAACTTTTCCTCACAGGTATGATCTCCTAGTGACCCATTCTTGGATCTTCCCCAGGAACCACCTGGCAGATAATATCCCATAAAGCAATCGTTCCTGGATTTTTAGGGGGTCCTGTAGAGCAATTTCTCTGGGGATTCTTCTTGAGGCAAATTCTAGGATACATGGCTCCAGATATGGGGAAGGATAGTACAAAGATCCCCATGAACAGCAGTCACTCTAAGGCTTGACTCTGGCCATTCCTCCTATCTTACTGAGAGCTCTGATCAAGAGAGTTAAAGCTACTTTTAAGACCCATTGTGTTACTCCAGAATCATTTCTAATGATTCCTAATTTCTCAGTGTATATATTTAACTTCTTCCTGGCACTTCTCTTTTCTGGCTCCCCATCTCTGTTGTCCTTGGCCCTGCCACCCTGCACAAATCCTAACTCATTTTTGAATAGAATAAAGTATCTCTGGTATAAGATTTGTCGTTTCCTGTTCATCAGCTAGGGGTGACATATCTGGTCCCTAATGTATCAGGAGGATGGAAGTTGACCCTTGATGTCTTGATGACCATCAGAGTCAGCAGAATCCATCAGCTAAACTTGCTACAGACTGATCCATTGATCTGATTTGAGAAGTTGAAGGCAAATATAGAATTTGACATAAGCCTTGGATCTCATGGTTGCAGATTAGCCATTATGTCTTTGCTATAGAAAGTGGGTTCCCACATGATACCAACAACAGAGACTGTGTGAAAAATAGAAATGTGTTGGCACTACAGACAATGTCTTGGATTGGGCGATCTAGTTTGCCTGGAGCCTAGAGTTGGTCTTATGCCAGGAAACTTCGGGGTCGGGTCTCTTTGTATTTAGGCCAAGGTTATTTCTTTCCATTCCCCTCATATTTTGGTGGGCCTATGCAAACAACAATTGCCACTCTAACACCGTTTTTACTGTGCTCCTTTGACTCTAATCCTTAAAAAAAAAAGCACTTAAAATTTGAGGTTAACTTAAGCTAATATGCATGTACATGGAAATGTAAAAAATACTATGCCTCTAATGTTTAAGGAGTTATGTAAGTTTTATGGCTTTAGATTGCCTTGTGTGCTGTTAAGAAATATTATAATGTGTTACAATCTGGGGACTTGAGGGACAAAGTAATTGTACATAGATTCTGTTTTATTTATCTTAATGTTCTTTGGCTGAAAGTTCAAAGTTAAGATATCAGAAAGGGGACTTCTTCTGAGAAGTATGTTATGGGTGATTGTTCTTCCACTGTAACTTTACCTTGTCCTCTTTTTGCATCTTTGTTCTCATAATTAAAAATAAAAAAAATTAAAAAAAGGAAGTGGGTTCCCTTCAAATAATTATAATATGGGATCCAGGTCAATAGAGAAAACACTGACAGAAGTACTGTCCTTTCAATGAATATAGGTATAAGGAAGGGTTTTTTTGTATTGTATTTTTGTCAATACAAAAACCCCTTCCTTACACCTATATTCATTGCAGCACTATTTACCATAGCAAGACTATGGAAACAACCAAGATCTCTTCAACAGATGAATGGCTAAAAAAAACTGTGGTACATATACACAATGGAATATTATGCAGCTGTCAGGAGAGATGGTCATGAAATTTTCCTATACATGGATGTACATGGAATCTATTATGCTGAGTGAAATAAGTCAGAGAGAGAGAGAGAAAGAGAGAGAGAGAAATGCAAAATGATCTCACTCTTCTATGGGTTTTAAGAAAAATGAAAGACATTCTTGCAATAATAATTTTTAGACACAAAAGAGAAAAGAACTGGAAGTTCCAGCTCACCTCAGGAAGCTCACCACAAAGAGTGATGAGTTTAGTTAGAGAAATAACTACATTTTGAACTATCCTAATATTGAGAATGTATGAGGGAAATGCAGAGCCTGTTTAGAGTACAGGCGGGGGTCGGGTGGGGAGGAGGGAGATTTGGTACATTAGTGATGGGAACATTGCACTGGTGATGGGTGGTGTTCTTTACATGACTGAAACCCAAACACAATCATGTATGTAATCAAGGTGTTTCAATAAAATATAAAAAAATAAGAAGTACTGTCCTTTCTTTGATGAGGACAGGCAAATCTACACCCAGCTTATAGATTTTGTCTGATCAAGAAAAATCATTGAGTTTTGGAGATTAGAAGGGATCTGAGATAAGATATTGTGATAGATTTTTCAAGATTTTCTAAAGGTTCTGGCAATTTAGTCAGGGATATAGTAATAAAAAGTAGAAATTGCCTTACGTAGTGATTGGTGAACTACATTAATACAAGGAAATTAATTAATCATTTAGAGTGACAGTTTCAGAGAAGAGCTATTTGAGATGGAACACTTAAAAGGTCAGTTCTCAGATGAATGAACATTTATGCTATAAAAATGAATGCTCTTATTTTTTCTTGATTCTAGGAACTCATCTGTACTTTAGATTCTGGAATGTAGACATTCTTATTCACTACCTGTAAAATAAACCAATGCCTAATACAAAAATTTTAATTTCTTTTATTTAGCTATGACAGATTCTGATTAACAAGTGATATTGAATATCAAATGATATTGATATTGAATAGATATAATTTTTTTAAAAGATCATATCTATTATTCCCCAAATCAGAAAATAATTCATGCCTGAGGTTGAAAATCTGGTTTGAAGGGAAGTTGGTAATGAGAAGACAAGGAATCAACCTCAGAGTAAAAGAAGTTGAATTAGATTTGTATTTTATGTATTTTATGTAAGCAAAATGATTTATATTAATTTTATTTTGAGTTTATGTTTTTGTCTTCTACTGTTTTGATCTGAAATGGAATTTGGAGATTCTAAATAGATGTCAGCATTGAATACAATATGTTATCAGGGCTATCCTTACAAAAGTTTAATTATAGCTTCAGAAAAATATAATAAATACATAAAATATATTTTAATTTTTTAAATAAAAGATAAAATTATATAATTATGTAATGTAATGCAGAGAAGGGTTTTGACAATATCTAATACTATTCATGATTAAAACCCTCAGCAAACTAGGGGTGGAAGGAACTTTACTCTAGATAAAACAGCCATTTATAAATGACTGTAACCATATATTTTTTAACTTGTGAAAAGTATCTATTTTTAAATTTTTAACTGAAATTCAACTACAGACATTTTTATAATCATGGTGCTTAAAGACACTCTTATAAAAAAGAAATTAAAAATATCTTCAATCCATTTTTCTTTTTTCTTCTTCATCTTTCTTCTTTCTCTTATTCTTCTTCTTGCTCCTCTTCTTACTCTATTCTTCCTCTTCTTCTACTTCTTTTATTTTTTTCCTCTTCTTCATTTTCTTCTTTCTTTTCTTCCCCTTCTTTTTTGTCTTCTTTTTCTTTTCCTTCTTCCTCTTCTTCCTCATTTTCTTTTTCCTCTTCTTTCTCCTCTTTTTTCCTCTTCTTTTTCTTCTTTCTCTTCTTCCTCTCCTTCTTCCTCTTCTTCTCACACTTCCTCCAACTCTCTTAACATTCTCTTCCTGAGTGTCTCAGACCCCAGTGATCCTATGTTCTTTCTGTTAAGTTTATCAAAGACTTCTATTTTCACCTGTTCACATATTTTGAGTAGTTTATTCATTGTCTGATCATTTGCTTTAAGGTTCTTTTCTAATCTCTTCTGTGTATGGAGTTGTTCTGCATCTCATCCTCTGGCTCACTGACCCCATCCTCAGCTGCTGTTAGTCCCTTGGAAAGGCTTTCCATTGAGGTTTTCATTTCATCTAACGAGTTTTTCAGACCTGTTGTTTCAGTTTGGAGTTTTCTGAGTTCTATCATTGTGTTCTGTTCAGCTCGATTTATGCTTGCTTTGAATTCTTTGAGCATCCTCCGTATTAATACTCTTAACTCCTTATATGAGAAGCTTTTCAGGTCATCTTCATTCTCTATGCGTTGTGTTGTCATGCATTGTTTTCCCATTGCAATACTTGTGTAGTGGTTTTTACTATGTGCTGTGCTGGGGTTGGTGCAGAAGATGTGTGCAGCTGCAGAGCGAAGCAGAGAGGCTACTCCCCTGGCTCCACGTTATTAAGTGGGACCCTTACCAGGTTTGGGCCTTGGAGACTGTTCGATGGCGTCTTCTTGGCTGTCTTGTGCAGGAAAGCAGACCAGGAACAAGGCAGCAGTCCTTTAATGGCTCTTCAGGTTTGGGCCCTAGAGATTGTGATCAATGACGTCTTTTTGGCTGCCTTGAGCAGAAAAGCCAATAAAATAGATTTAATAAAATATATTTAAAAGAGAAATTGTCAACAAAGGAATTATCTTTCTCATCTGGAATAAGACATACAATATTTTTGCATTATTCAATATATTGTAGCAAATTTATTAGACTAATAAGGTATAAATATACTTAATAAATTATAATTAAAATATTCAGGAAAAATAAAATGGAGAATGTCAAATAGTATAAAATAAGTGAATAAGTGGTTTTATATATATTCCTATATACACACATATATTAAATTTTGGAATACATACATTTAACTTCACTTATATTCTTTCAAAATTAAAAATGTTTGAACGTGGTCTGTATCAGTATATACGTTTCAGTATATAGGTATATGCAGATATACATATATATGTTTCAGTATATGTTTCAGGTATACAGTGTTATACTTAGAAATTTGTATATACTCACTTTACATAAATTCTAGTTTTTATACATCAGTGCACAATTAATTCTTTTTTTGCCAATTAAGTAAGCTCTCCTACTTTCTTATCACTACAAAGTGATACTTAAAGTCTGTTTTTGTTTTATTTATTAATTTATTTGTTCCTTCATATTCTCCATATGACTAAAATTGTATTCTTATAGCATTTGTCTTTTTCTGCTTGGCGTATTTCACTTTCATAATTCTCTCAAACTCCATTCAGAGGTGAGTTTTAATCTTATCACTGGGTAATAGTCCACTGGATACATAGATCACATCTTTACTCATCAGTCAATCAGCACTTAGTTTCCACTTCTTGCTTACTGTAAATAATGCTGTAATAAGAGTGCATATATTTTTTTAAAAAATATCAATAGATAACGTGGAAATAAGTTTCATGGTTTCCTTTTAATTTTCATGTCTAGCACCTGTGTATGTGTTTGTCTTGACTCATGGACAGAGACTTTGAGACAGGTGCAAAAACCCCTCTTTTGCAACCCAGAATTCATTGTTCAGTATGAGTCCTGATATAGATGAGAAAGAACATGGCAAAAAAATTTTTTTTCATGTCAACATGTTGAATTTAGCTAAAAATACTTAAAAAAAACCCATAAAGTTATGTTTAGCTTCTACAATTTTTGGAAAATTAATCATAAATAAAATTTACATGTTGGAATTGATTTTTTATTTTAAATTATATAAAACTCATGCCTTTTATAAATATGGTAATAATAAAATGGTAATTTGCAATCCCATATTAGAATTAATTATTTCCTATCTTGAAAATTTTCTATATATTTACTAACCTATTCTTATATGCTTTAGTTTTTTTCTGTTTATTATGTATCATAATGAAATTATTTTCTATTGAACTTTATTTTATTTTCCTGTATTATATGTCAACTAGTGAATAATATAATCTTTTTAAAATTTATTTACTAGGGGCCAGAGTGATAGTACAGTAGGTAAGGCACTTGCCTTGCACATGGCTGACCCAGGTTCAATCTTTGACATTCCAGGTGGCTCCCTGAGCACTGCCAGGAATGATTCCTGAGTGCGGAACCAGGAATAATTCCTGAGTGCGGAACCAGGAATGATTCCTGAGTGCAGAACCAGGAATAACTCCTGAGAACCACAGGGTGTGTCTCAAACACTTTAACTAATTTGAATTTATACATCATTTTGACCTCTGGCATGGAATAGATCGTATTTGGGAGATGAACAAGTTGCTTTTATGGTGTGGGGGTATAGACCTAGTATTGACTAATTATTTTTATTTATTTTTTTCAGATGGGCATACCCTGCTGTCCTTTGGACTTACTCCTGACCCTGTGCTCCAGAATTATATTCTGGGGATTCTTAGGGGAACATATGCAGAGCTGGAAATTGAATGAACCTAGGTCCACTGCATGTTAGATTGTATCATTGCATATCCTTTCTATTCTCAGTGACCATATAAAATACTATGAATTAATCATACCTTAAGAGAACAGTCTCAGTTAGGGAGGAGTCACTGCTCATGCCTAAAGTGTAAATCAAGGCTCTGGACATCCCCAGGAAACAGGAGTGTTGAGAACAAAAAGTGCTCAGATGCTCTGCCCACTAATGTAGGCTCTCATTAAAAAGTTTACAGATAAGTGAGAGAAAAGTTATTTTTAAAAGAATAGAAAGAAAAATAGAAAAGCAAAAGGAAAAAAAGAAATAAAAATTTTAAAGTTCAGTGACAGCAATTTGTGAAAATTATTTTATCTACAATGAAGTCATTAGAAAATTTGTTTCCACATAATTGAGAGCAAAGTTATTTTCATAAATAAGAAAATATTTCATAAATATTTCAAAATATTTCATAAATAAGAAAATAAGAAAAATATTTTCATAAAAAAGAAAAAGGACCAGAAGAAAGAAAAGATTTAAAAAAGGAAAAGAAAAATAAGTACAATGGTAAGCAAATTTGTGAAAATTATTTTATCTCCAATAAAATCACTAAAACAATGAAAAAAAAAGAAAAGAAAAGTTGTTTTTTGTTTGTTTGTTTTTGTTTATGTTTTTGGGTTACACCTGGCAGTGCTCAGGAGTTACTCCTGGCTCTGTACTCAGAAATCGCTCCTGGCAGGCTCAGGAGACCATATGGGATGCTGAGGATCAAACCTGGGTCCATCCTGGGTCAGCCGCCTGCAAAGCAAACACCCTCCCCATGGTGCTATCACTGTGACCTCAAAACTTCTTATTTAAGCATGAGAAAGACATGCAATTCCAGGACTCCAGACTTTGGATGTAGCTCAAGAGTATAAGAAGGCAGCCTAATAATTGTGCAAGATGACAGAAAATGCTTTGTTAGAGGAAGGAACTTAGATTTCAGAGATTTCAGGGTTGAGGTGGCACTTTTGCTGAATAAACTGGCAGTACAAACAAGGAAGGGGATTAAGAACACTCCACTGATATTGTCCTCTGATAATTTTCAGAGACAATAGTGGTTAGGGCCAAGAGGACTATCGTGTTTTCCCCAAAATAAAATATCCTCTGAAAATAAGACTTCCTTACGGGTTTCCTTTTGGGTGAAATATAAGGCATCTCCCTGAAAAGAAGGTTCCCCTTGGCTCTGTCACGAAATGAAAATTATTTTACTATAAACTTGTTGGTAGGGCTGCCCCTACTGTGATCTAGCAACCAGTGATGGTACACAGAGTCCTGATGCTGTACCGTATACGGGAAATAAATTTCTTTTATCTTCATTTAACAATAAATGTGTACCATATTCTTCTTCATGGAAAAATAAGACATTTCCTGAAATAAGACTTAGCATATCTTTGGGAGCAAAAATTAATATAAGACACTGTCTTATTTGTAGAAAAACAGAGTAGCCATGGTAAGAATTTTGCCACCAATACCAAGAATGTGTGGTTAGGATAGTGAAGAGGCCTCTGTGACAATGAGAGTTGGAAATAATCACTCCAGACAAGAACTGGATGCTGAAAGATGGTAAGGTGGTAGGCAGGATACTCATCAAAAACAATATTGTAAACCACAGTGTCTGAAAGAAAAAAAAAAGGTAGAGAAAACGAAAGAGAGAGGGAGGGAGAGAAAGAGAAAGAGAGAGTATGTCTGTCCCAGAAGCAGGCAGAGAGGAGAGAGGAGGGAGAGAAACTGGGGACTTTGGTGGTAGGAAATGTGTATAGGTGAAGGGTGTTAGACATTGTATGACTGAAATTCAATCATGAACAGCTTTGTATATGTAAATAAAGAAACCTCAACTGCATTGTGAACCCTCTTGTAACCACGGTGTTTAAATAAAGTAATAAAAATTTTTAAAAAAAGGAAAATGAACATTCTTCTGATCTGCAAGGGGCAAGGATATATCTAACATGCAATTAATAAATGAGTGATAGGGATAAATTCAGGATTACTAGATAAAAAGCAGGCTTATCTTTTTGTGGTATTCTTGAATGAATTATGTAAATTCTTCACAAAGGTGACCTTTTTAAACTCTACTTATATTATCCAGTAATGAAAAATTCTTGCCATAAATCTTACCACCTGGTTTTATTAATGATTTACAGAACTGTATGAAAATTCCTACATATATAAGTATAGTACAGCAATATGATTTTCTTTAGTAATGATACTTGGAATTTTAACTACCAAAGAGTTTTAAAAAGATACACAGAGAACCTGGAAATCTTTCTTATCTAAGATGTTCTGGTTTGGTTAATAAAAGAGAGAGCAGGCAATCCTGCTGAATTAACTCTTAGAATTTGTTCTAGAGCTTTTAAAACTGTATTATAAGTACAACAGTGCCCTCTACTTTCCATGCCCTGTAGAGAAGTCTACTCTTTAGGGAAGTTTAATTTTTGGAAAACAAAAACAAAAACAAAACATCAGAATGACCAATGAGACAAAACTTTGTTCTCAAATTATGATGTATTTCCTCACAAAAAATAAATATTGAAGCTAAATATGTTCATGTAATTTAATCTAAAACACATGTTTCTTGATGTTTTGTACTTTTCAAAAAGCAGCATCTCAGCATTCTAAAATTATATATATATGTATGTATATATATATAAAGTTACTGGGAAATATTAAGCTCATTTATTATACCAAATGCTATAATTTCTAAACTTTAATTATCAGAAATTTGATGATCTTTCTTAAAAACTGTGAATTTATTTGGTTCTTTTGGGACCAAACCTGGTGGTCTGTACTCAGGCTTCATGCCTCCTGAGCTTTAGGGAGGAGGAGATGGAGGTTGAGGAAGTGGGGGACTGTGAACATTTAAGATACTGGGGATCGAATGTGGCTAAACTCCATCAAAGCAAGTAGTCCCCTAAATATAAAAACTTAAAAAAAATTGCCATTTCTTAGAATTGATGGAACTAGATATCAAGAAACACTTCTGTTGCATATTCTTAAAAAGCAAAAACCCTTTTTTCTAAATGATTCCTCAATAAAGGTAACAGATTTTATATGACAGGATTCATTTTTATTACACATGTTCAACTTAAATTAGATTTTTCAGTGTGATATCAAGGCTTGCTGAGTGAGAGCAATTCATCTAGCTCTTTCTGAACGTACTGAATTTTCAGTGTGACCAAAATTCCATATATTGGGAGTCTACTAGATATAAAACTTAATTTTTGATTAGAGCTACTCGTTCATTGATTAACCAGTTGAGTCCTAATGAGTTAGTTCAGGAATGAAAATGATTTTAGAAAAACTCAAATAACTGACTTATTACAGTTCATTTTAAGATGGATCATTACAGGATCATAGAAAGAACTCTCATGAACTGAAACATGCAAGATGAACTGGAACTGAAAACAACAAAATTCTGACAGGGTAATCTGCGGAAGTGGTTCAGAGAAGAAAGCTGTTGAGAATGAAATGAATTTTAGACTTTAAGATAATTTTGAGTGTACTAAGGACTTAAAACACAGTATTGAGAAAGAGGACACATAGAAGAAAGAAGAGAGTGTGTGAGAACAAGAGAGAGAGATAGAGAGATAAGCATAGAGAGATAATTACATGGCTAGGCAAAATGATAAAATATTAACATTTGATACGAGATGCTATTAAGAGACTTGTCTAAACTAATAAGGCAAAACACTTCAGAATAATATCATAAGCCATATAGTTTATATTATCAGTGTGATAAATTATATTTGAAAGGTATTTTTATTCTCTTAGCTACAGAATATTCTAACAAAAGTGAGAACTGAAATGGAGAAAATGAGAGATGCCATTTTGGGTGTTTCACTATTGAATTTACTACGTGACACCTTTTTAGAGAAGACAATAGAGATTTAAAAATAGACACAGAACAAACTCTCATTTACCCCTCTGAAGATCTGGTCTAATTAAATTCTCTGGAAGTAAGTAACAACCAGATTTCTCAAATCATAATTTTACTATAATAGGAATTTCTGTTTAAGGAGAACACTCTCCTAACCTGAGAATTTTCATTTCATTTCTCCTCTCCTTCCTGTTATCATAGATTAAAGATATTCCGAATTTTGCAAAATAAAATCAAAATATAGAATACATTTCATATAGGGTGTCAAGGTCTGCATTTTGAGGGCAATGAGCTAACACATGGTTAATCACTTGCCTTGCATATATAGTTGACCCAGATTTGATCCCTACCATCCAATATGTTTACATCAAGAGAGATCCCTGAAAGCAGAGAGATCACTTAGATCCCTAAGCATTGAGCAGTATTTGGTGTGGTCCCAAAACAGACAAGCAAAAATGATGAACCAAAACAGATGTTGTATATATAGCATATGCTAATGTATAATCCTAATATGTCATATTCCATATAAAAAGTTGACAATTTTAATTAAATGTAAATGTAACTGAGCATTTCTTTGGCCATAAAATATTATTGGTGATTTGACTTACTCCTCACTTGCAAGTTAATAAACTCAGGACAGAATATCAGTATGTGTTTAACTAACAGAGGTCCATAATTTGAAAAAAAAAAGGAGGTTCATAATTTTTATCCTTGAAAAGGGGAGATAGCCATGTGAAACTTGTGATTTTTGTTTTCTTTTGTTATAGTTTGGGGCCACATCTGGTGGCACTCAGGGCTTACTCCTGGCATTGCTTCAAAAATTTCTTCTAGTAAGCTTGGGGAACCATATGTGAGGACGAAAATCGAACCCGGTCCTTCCTGGGTTGACAAGGCAAATGCCCTACCGCTGTGCTAACACTTTGGTCCCATGTGATTTTCTTGACTTACTGCTGAGAATAATTCTGAATTTCAAGCACCGGTAAAAGATTTTTTTACCATTCACAGAAGCTTCATTGTACTAATGAAGTAAAAATGAGGGAAAGTAGTGGTAGCTATCAGTCCCTGAGAATTTTCGACCATACAAGCATTGAATGAAACCCTGAAAGGTCACTGGATGAAAACTCCTTTATTAGAGGTCTAGCTATATTTTACCTGGAACAAAGGTTTTTGTGCCTTAGCTGGAACAATGCTTTAGAAACAGGCCTCAGAGAGATAATGTCTTTCTTTTGAGTTAACCAAACCTCATTGGAAAGAAAAAGGAGAAAACACAAACATGAAAAACATAAACAAAGTATAAGGAATGACATTATCAATGTCTGAAACCAGTGAAGAAAAACAGCTTAAAAGGAGATGGAGAAAAAAGGCATGCTTTATATTAGAGAACAAGGGAAAAATCATAGAAAAGATGTATACCAGGTTATAACATTTTTTAAGGAGCAGAAGGAAAAATTGATGTCATGCTGCCTTTCAAGAAGTACATTTTAAATAAAGGTACACTACTTTTGAGACAAACAAAACTGAGCTTCAATAAGAAAAATGTTAGAGGAAGTGTCTTGATGCAGAGAGAAAATAGTATCAGATAAAAATTTAGAGAAAGTGGTAAGTATGTGGGTAAAAGGAAAAATAGATTTTCTCATTTGTCAATTTAAGAAAATTGACTGGTAAAATAATATAAAGTATTTTTTAAATTTTTAATACAAACAAAAGTTAAGTATGCCATAGTTAGTCTTAGAGGGAAAGATATTCCCTTATTTCATTTAAAGGTAGTTACTGACCTATTAAAGATAAAAACTGAATATGAACTCTAGAACATATGTTCACCTATTAGTTTGGCTCATTGAACTTTCAGAATGAAGAATTTAGCACAACAAATAGGAAACACCCAAATACCCTCCCCAGCTACAGTCTCATTCAAGGTTCATTCTAGCACCGACAATGGGCAAGATGGCAAACACCTGGGAAATTCAAGAGACTCAAACAACCATTAAAATAGCCATGAGTGAATGTGAAAAAATAATCATAAAAACGACAACTTACATAAAATGGAAAACATTCTTGAAATATAAAAATCACCAACTTATTAAAACTTACTTCGGACAGAATGAAATATCTAAATAGCCCTTTAGCTAGTAAAGAAGTTAGAGTTGTATAATACTCTCAAGCTCAAATGTTTTCACTCATAACAGAAACTGCTTGTTTCTATTAAACAGGCAGGAACATGCTGGAATTTTTTTATCTAGACAAACAACTGAGATGAATCCAAAACATGCTGAATGAGAGAGTCACCAATGTTGAATTAAATATTAATTATAAAGTCCTTGATGGTGATGGATGATGGTGAGATGGATGGAGGGAGAGAGGCTTTTCTCTGCTGGCTGGGTCCACGAATCTCCAGCCTCCTCCAGCCAGTGGTCTCAAGGTTGCAATGAGGAAATGATCTACAGGCAGTCAGGTTTCAGGAGACATCAACTTTATTCAGGCTCTAGCCACCACGTGTGACTCCTAAGCTTTTTAAACCTTTTAAGCCTGCTCCATAAGTAGCCCTGCATTCAAAGCTGTCTCTCCCAGCCACCTCTCTTGCTGATTCCTTCTCCAACCCCCCCTCTGAATCTCCCCATATATCCTCCTGGTGAGCAAAACAAGAAGCCAAAGATCCCTCCCAGATGTGGGCAGGTCTGCCTCTCAAGGTGAGCAAAACAGGAAGCTGAGGGAGGGAAGTAACAACTAAGTCATGATTTCAATTGTAGAAGATTCTTGAAAATATCACTTTATTGATAGCAGTAAAAAAATTGCTTAATTATCTCCTGGGGCTAGAGAGATAGTGATGGTTGCAGGTAAACTGAAATGATTAGTATCTTGATGCTTGATGTTAAACTCAAGCAAGAAAATATACTTAAGATGGCAGCATTCTATGATAAAATGTTATTTTTCCAGGACCCATTCCACATGTGCAATTTCAACTTAATTCTTAGTCCAACTGCAGATCCTTTAAAAAGAAGTAACTTCAAGTTTTTAATCTCATGGTTCACTCTTATTTTGCAAAATAATTCAAAAAGCCATTAGTAAATTTCACTTTTGTCTTGAGTGAGGAAGAGGTGAAAAGGAATATAGAGGATACTATACATTTTTAAGTCTTTTTTCAAATTGTAATGACTTTAATAATAACAAGAACTCATGCTTTAATGAACAAGACCTAACTTTGTGGATTTCATGACCAAGACAGTTTTGAATATGGATATATAAACGGAGCCTCTGAAATCACTAAAATACCTTTGTTTCACTATTATTCAATACATAATTAGTATCAATGTATTAAAAATTTTACTTTAAGTTATCTGAAAACCTTAAGTAGGGCAATAAGAGAACACATAAGAAGAGATTAAAGTTCTCATTAAAATTATCATGGGTTTTATAAAAGTTGAACTTAGAATCTTTTGTTATTTTTTAATTATTGTACTTGGGTCACAAAAGATTGTTCAGCAGTTTATTAATGATACATGTAAATTTTCCTGAGATATTATATTCATATTAAATTTGTTTTAACTGATCTTCATCATAAGAATCAATAAAGCAACCTAACTTTATATAATAAGTAAAAA
Organism: Suncus etruscus; assembly: GCF_024139225.1. Taxonomy (NCBI): domain Eukaryota; kingdom Metazoa; phylum Chordata; class Mammalia; order Eulipotyphla; family Soricidae; genus Suncus; species Suncus etruscus. The sequence goes on along the minus strand of NC_064857.1, from coordinate 69,499,847 downwards.
GTTGAATCTATATTTATCCTTTTCTTAATGATCTAATATGCACTCTTAGCTTCAAAATAGTTTTATTTAAAAAATCATGTTTGAGGGGCCGGGCGGTGGCGGTGGAGGTAAGGTGCCTGCCTTACCTGCGCTAGCCTAGGAGACGGACCGTGGTTCGATCCCCCGGCGTCCCATATGGTCCCCCAAGCCAGGAGCGACTTCTGAGCGCATAGCCAGGAGTAACCCCTGAGCGTCACCGGGTGTGGCCCAAAAACCAAAAAAAAAATCATGTTTGAGGGGCTGGAGCAATAGCACAGTGGTAGGGCATTTGCCTAGCATACAGCCAACCCTGGTCCAACCCTGGTTCGATTCCCGGTATCCCATATGGATCCCCGAGCCTGCCAGAAGTGATTTCTGAGTGCAGAGCCAGAAGTACTCAGGAGTAACCTCTGAGTGCCACCTGGTGTGACCCAAAAACCTAAAAAAATCGTATTTGATGGGTAGGAGAGATAGTATATCAGATAAGTGCTTGCCTTGCACATATCTAATACTGGTTTAATACTGAATCCTAATGATACCACAAGTCAGTGAAGAATGATCCCTGAATAAAGACCCAGAAATAAGTTCTGAGTACAGCTGAATATGGCTCCAAAACCAAAAAATGATTAATAATAATAACAATAATAATAATATGTGAAATCTAGAAGGATTATACAGGGCTTAGGTACTTACTTTTTGTGGAGGCTACCCCATTTCTCTACATAGCACTGCATGTGGTCCTCTGAGCACTGCTAAGAGATATCCCTGAGTTAAAGGTACCCTGGAGTAAGCCCTTACTACCATGAGAGTATCTTCCTCATAATCCAATTCCTAAATAATATTTGAAAGAAATAAACCAAGTTGACTTTGTTTACTGATGCCTAAACCTATTTACTTACTGATAAGTTTGTAAGGAATATTTTGTTATTCACTGGAAGTCATTGTTCTTGAAATCTACAAAGTTTAAGTATAAAATATAGTTATTTACAAGTATAAATATATAAGATTCATGGTTTATTTGCTAATTCAAGTTAATTCTAATTAAAACCCATTATCTTGAATACTCATTGAATTGAAGGCTTTATAAAACCAAGCTACACTCCTTTCATGAGAATCAATAATTTATTCTGTATTTTTTGCTGATAAGAAAATTGTAGCTGTTCTCCAAAATAAGTGTAATCCATCATGTGAAAATTAAAAGTTTCAAAGGAAAGATTGGTCCAATATTTTCACCTATACAGAGAAAATGAAGTTATTTGATATCAGAGAGATAAACAAGTAGGCAGCTTCTAGTTCAGGACAAAACTATGTTAAGATGAATCTTTCAAAAGAGTTGCTTTGTTTGATTTAATAATTAACTAAATGTATATGATAACAAACTGTGCTGCTGATTTAATTGTACTAACAAATGTTGTGTCGAAACAAAAAAATCATATGACTAAATTTTAATATCTTAGTTTAATTGTTTGTTAGTTTAATTCAGCTATTCATGAATGAGGCATCATCCCAGATAGATAAACAAGAGTGTTTACAGTCATATAAGATTGGGTTCTTTGTTTTATTGGTTATTAGTGAGTATTTGGGTTACTCTTAGTTGTGCTCAGGGCTTACTCTTGGTTCTGTGTTTGTTCCTAGTGATGATCAACAGGAAAAGAACCTGGCCAACTGAGTGCAAGACAAGTGCTTTGACCCTTGTACTATTCCTACAGTCACATAAAATTTTTTTATATGACAGAAAGAGAAGTGGCAAGAAATAATTTAGCACAAGAAAATCACATTTCAAGCAAAACCATGTCCCTCAGCAGAAGTCATGGGTCCTCTTACCTTATTAGGCAGATTACCTATTATTGTTGAATAGGACTGTTAAGATTAGAGTCCATTAGGGATAAAATTATGTCCTATTATATATTCAGTCCTAGTTTTGGTTTTGTGGTCTAGATAGCGACCCTATTTTGCCACTATCATTTATCTCTTTTTCTACTAGTTACCTCAAAATTTTAAGTTGCAAAAATTGCAGAGCTGACTTAAGTGACCTAGTCAAAACATTCAAGTTTATTCATTATGTTCTATTATTCTCCTCTTCAGACTAGAATTCAAAAGCTAAAGGCATATAAGGCTAATTATAACTACATGATAATAATGCCAATTATATCTTTCAACTAGAAGACACCCTTTTCTATTTGTTAAATTCTACAAAAGAAAAAATTGTACAATTCAAACAATACTTGGTTGAACAGTAATTGAATTTCATGCCCCATCAGCCAGTCAAATTTAGGGTAGTCCCAATTACTGTCCTGAGCACAAAGCATGGATTCCATTATATTCAACATAGAACAATGTCCTTTGGAACTGTTGACCTTAGCTTTGAAAGACTAAATAACAAATACTTTGAAAATAACTCCCTGATAGTTTATGTACAGCTTCTGGTAAAATTAAAACTCACCCTACCTGTTAACCTTCCCCAAACAAGGCTCCAAAAGTCAGTATCTGTGTACTTGTTTGGAGGCACTTGTCATTTTACTCAATTTTCTAATCTTCCAGGTGTGTGTATATTTGTGTGTGTGAGTGTGTGTGTGAGTGAGTGAGTGTGTGTGTGTGTGTATGTGTGTGAATTCAGCTCTAGTAATCTTTTCCTTGAGTCTCATGGTAATTGAATTTGATTAAATGTCTATTGCAATTCTGGAAGTGGACGTCTAGATAGGCAGGTCAAGAACTGTGGAACACTAGCTGAATTATGGAAACATTATGAGTGATTATGGAAAGATTCCTATAGATCAAGGGGACTATTTAAATGTTTATCATAAATATTTCTTCTCCGATCCCATAAGCTCTGTAACTGAGCACTTGTAGAAGACACAGAGTAAGGTGTGAGTTAAATTCGTATGAGGTTTCTTTTTTTTTTATTTAACCAACTTTATTACATACATGATTGTATTTGGGTTTCAGTCATGTAGAGAACACCATCCATCACCAGTGCAACATTCCCATCACCAATGTCCAAAATCTCCCTCCTCCCCACCCAACCCCCGCCTGTACTTTAGACAGGCTTTCTATTTCCCTCATACATTCTCATTATTAGGATAGTTCAAAACGTAGTTATTTCTCTAACTAAACTCACCCCTGTTTGTGGTGAGCTTCATGAGGTGAGCTGTAACTTCCAGCTCTTTTCTCTTTTGTGTCTGAAAATTATTATTGCAAGAATGTCTTTCATTTTTCTTAAAATCCATAGATGAGTGAGACCATTCTGTGTCTTTCCATCTCTGACTTATTTCACTCAGCATAATAGATTCCATGTACATCCATGTATAGGAAAATTTCATGACTTCATCTCTCCTGACAGCTGCATAATATTCCATTGTGTATATGTACCACCGTTTCTTTAGCCATTCATCTGTTGAAGGGTATCTTGGCTGTTTCCAGAGTCTTGCTATGGTAAATAGTGCTGCAATGCATATAGGTGTAAGGAAGGGATTTTTGTATTGTATTTTTGTGTTCCTAGAGTATATTCCTAGGAGTGGTATAGCTGGGTCATATGGGAGCTCGATTTTCAGTTTTGGGAGGAATCTCCATATTGCTTTTCATAAAGGTTGAACTAGACGGCATTCACACCAGCAGTGGATAAGGGTTTCTTTCTCTCCACATCCCCGCCAACTCTGCTTGTTCTCATTCTTTGTGATGTGTGGCAATCTCTGGGGTGTGAGGTGGTACCTCATAGTTGTTTTGATTTGCATCTCCCTTATGATTAGTGATGTGAAGGCATCTTCAAGGAGGAAACTGCACTCTCCAAGCAAGTGAAAGCAGATTAACAGATGGGAATGTATTAAACTGAGAAGCTTCTGCACCTCAAAAGAAATAGTGCCTAGGACACAAGAGCCCCCCACTGAGTGGGAGAAACTATTCACCCAATACCCATCAGATAAGGGGCTAATCTCCAAAATATACAAGGCACTGACAGAAATTTACAAGAAAAAAACATCTAATCCCATCAAAAAATGGGGAGAAGAAATGGACAGACACTTTGACAAAGAAGAAATACATATGGCCAAAAGGCACATGAAAAAATGCTCCACGTCGTTTGAATTTTCAATTTCAATCTCAATCTCAATCACTTGTGTACATTCCTGGTTTTTGTCCTTATCTATATAGAAATTTTACTTGGTTTTGAGCATGGCTATATATATATTTTTTGCATGGCTATATTTTTAATGAATTTTTTAATACCAGCTTGATATGTGAACAAGAAGTTTTGGAGTTGCTATTACTGTACTTTTTTTTTTTTTTTTTTTTGGGCCACACCCTGTGACGCTCAGGGGTTACTCCTGGCTATGCGCTCAGAAGTTGCTCCTGGCTTCTTGGGGGACCATATGGGACGCCGGGGGTCCTAGGCTAGCGCAGGCAAGGCAGGCCCCTTACCTCCAGCGCCACCGCCCGGCCCCTATTACTGTACTTTTATTTTCCTGATTAATTATATTGACCAAGATGACCTTGAAGTTTCTCTCCCTCACCTAACTTTTAAACATGATGCACTTCTTCCTGATTTAAAATACAGACAGCTGTCCCTCTACTTACAGCACTTTTAGCTCAGGAAATTTTCTTCTGCCCCTTTGAGACATCTCTGTTTAAAAGACTCTTGCCAGTTCTCCAGACCTGAAATGAATTTCTTAAGGACCACTTAGAAAAATAATCACCCAGGAAAAGAGCCCCTATTTTCTTTCTTTCTGTGGGAAGATCAGAGATTGAACCAAAATTGCAATGCTTACAAATATATATGTAGGACAATCATTTAAAAAAGATAAATAAATAAATAAATAAATTAAAAAACAAAACAAAACAAAAAAAACAAAAAGAAAAAAAAAAAGATAAAATGAGTTAGCGAAGTTTTTAAGGGACCAAAGTGGTGCAGAGGACTACCTTACATTTGGGGAAGAGCAGGTAAAGAGGTGGTGTATTACAGGTTTTATGCCTATGTTGGAAGTACAGTTTTTCCCATTGTCTTTTGGGTTTTTCTTGTGATGTGTGGGTTCCCAGGCATCTTCCTAACACATCCCCTGACCTTCAGATTGGTAAAAATGTGCGGCAGGGAGGTCTTGGAAGAGTTCTTGCATTGGGGATACTTTTGGACCTAGGCCCGGTTTCAAGGAACAGTCCACGTTAGGGGGAGTTGGTAGGGAGGGCCTCGCAGCATGAGTCCACAGGGGAGTTGGCTGTCTTTTCTTGCAGGAGATGAGGTGTGGGTTTATCTGGGTGTCCCCTCGCCTGGGTTCTGGGTACTGGTTCGTTGGGTAGGAGGTCGATCTTGATGCCTAATAGAATAAGGACTGAGGGTGAAGAGTTTTAATATGGTGGGAGATCTGGATGGGATTGAGGGGTGAAGGGATAGTTGGATTTCTGGAGGGGAGAAAGGGAAAAGTATATGGGAAGGGTATGAAGGGAGAGAAAAGAGAAAATACCTTAGAGAGAAAAGGGGAAGAGAAAGGTAAAAAAGTAATGAGCAGAATAGAAAAAAAAAAAGTAGTGAGAAGAGAGGAGAGAATAGGAAGGGAATGCTGGTTTGATTGAAAGTGTTCGAAGAATAGAGCCTGTAGTTTAATTCTGTACGTCTCAGGTACTGCTTCGGTGGTCTGAGTGGTCACGTGCTTCAATTCCTAAATGAAGGTATCACCTAGAGATAAAGTGTATGTTGAAGAGTTTTCTCGTGGCCATCTCGTAGTGCATGCAAGGTATGGTATCTCGTGTGGTATCCCGAGTTGCCACCTTAGTTTGTCCGCCCTTTGTATCCAAGGGCACCTGTGGACAGAAATGCTGAGAGGTTATTTAAGATATAGTAAGATAAAGACATTAAAAGGTAGTGTTATGGTATGTTGCCATTGCAGTCCGTGATTTCCCTTGGTGTTCTATACTTGTGTTCCTGTATACGAACTCTAAGGGATTATTGTGGGCCTTTGTTGTAGAAGTCTGATTACATACCTGTTCTCTCTATGCTGCCGTTTCTGTTGTTGTTGTTTTCTTTGTGATATAATGTGTAGTCAAGAGTTTGCATTGTTCCTTTTTCATGTATTTTGGACACTGATCCCATGTATATGTTGACTATTACAGTGTTCAGAGTTTCTATCCTGTTAAACCCTGTTATTTGATTGTTAGGTATTAGTTGTGTATAAAATGTGTTCTAGGTGTTTCAAAATAGTGCTACCATTCTGTGTTTTTCTTTTGTCTTCTGACTTACTTCGTTTAACATAACATGATCTAGGTCCATCCACGTTGCTGCAAAGTCTGTGATTGTATCATTTCTGACTGCCATGTAATATTCTTTTGTATATATGTACCACATCTTAATGATCCATTCATCAAGGTTGGTTCCAAGATTTGGCTATTATACTGAGTGCTGCAATAAATAGTGGGGTGCATACGTATTTTGGAATGAATGTCCTTCCATCTTGGGGGTATATGCCTAGGAGAGCAATTGCTGGGTCAAATGGCAGCTCAATTCTGAGTTCTTTGAGCACTCTCCAGACTTTTCTCCATAGATGTTGGACTAGGGGGCATTCCCACCAGCAGTGGATGAGAGTTCCTTTCATACTGCATCCTCGCCAACAAAGGTTGTTTCCATTATTTTTGATGTGAGCCAACCTCACTGGTGTGAGGTGGTATCTCATTGTTGTCTTGATTTGGATCTCTCTGATGATGAGTGAAGGTGAGCATGTTTTCATGTGTTTGTTGGCCATCCTTCTGTCTTCCTCAGAGAAGTGTCTATTCATTTCATCTCCCCATTTTTTTATGGCTTTATTTGGTTTTGAGGGGCTCAGCTTTCTGAGTGCTTTGTATGTTCTAGATATCAGCCCTTTATCTGATATGTCAAATGAAAAGATTTTTTCCCATTCTGTTAGCTGTCTTCTTGCGTTAAGTAGGGTTTCTTTTGCCATGCAGAAGCTTTTTAGTTTGATGTAGTCCCATTTGTTTATATTTGATGCTAACGTTCTTGCCATTGGTGCTCCATTCTCAAAGACCCTTTTGATATATAGGTCTTCGAGTGTTCTGCCTATTTTATTCTCGATAAACTTTATAGATTCAGGTCTGATTTCAAGGTCTTTGATCCATTTTGAGTTGACTTTTGTATAAGGAGTGAGATATGGGTCGATTTCACTTTCGTACATGTGGTCTTCCAGTTGTACCAACACCATTTGTTGAATAGGCTTTCTTTGTCCCATTTCAGGTTCTTGCCTCTTTTATCAAATATTAGTTGGCTGTATATCTGGGGGTTTATGTCTGAGAATTCTGTTCTGATCCACTGGTCTGAGGTCCTGTCTCTGTTCCAGTACCATGCTGTTTTAATTACTATGGCTTTATAGTATAGTTTCAAGTTAGGTAAGGAGATGCCTCCCAGCTTCTTGTTTTTCAGTATGTGTTTGGCTATCCTGGGTCTTTTGTGGTTCCAGATGAATTTTGTGATTGATTGTTCTATTTCTTTAAAGAATTGTGTCTGGATTTGGATAGGGATTGCATTAAATCTATATAGAAGTTTGGGTAAGATAGTCATTTTGACTATGTTAATTCTACCTATCCATGAGCATGGGATGTTCTTCCATTTCTTTAGATCGTCTTCAATTTCTTTCTGAAGTGTTTTGAAGTTTCCCTGATATAGGTCTTTCACTTCTCTTGTAAGGTTGATTCCTAGATACTTGATATTTTTTGGTACTATCTTAAATGGGATTGTATTTTTAATCTCTCTCTCCTCAACTTGTCCTACATATATATTTGTGAGCACATACATTTTTAATTCCCTTTTTTTTTCTTTTCTTTTTTTCTCCTCGTTTTTGGGTATGTGACCTGTTTCAGTTATCCCATCAGTCCACCCACAAATACACAGACATTATAATGTAGCACCACTTCCCCCTGCAAAGGCACACTAAGTAAAGGGGAAATCTTACATATAAAAAAAAGAGCTCCTATCTACTATAGATAGGAACTCATAGTTGTTTACAATATAGGGATATCACCTGCCTTGAAAATATGTCATGTGGAATCAACTTAGACCTCAGGTGATTAGATACCATTCATCCAGCCTTGAACCCTTGATCCCCGACATAGAAACGGCACAGCTCTTCACAACAGCTGCAGGAAACAAACTCCATCCGGGACAGCCTTGATACGTCAGGACCAACAACAAGGCCCAGCTCTAACATGATATCCTGACAACGAGGAAAATGCGAACATCTTGACCTTAGAGCAGATTAGCCTACCTTACCAACTAACGACAAGACAAAACCAGAAGTCTTGGCACCCTTTGGTAGGTCCAAAAACCAAGATCGGGATTTGCAGATGACTGGCTGCTAGAACCACGACCAGACTGTATACATCTTTGGACCAATAAAAGAGCCCTTGTTTAGGGTTTGAAATATGACCTGCACAATAATCATGATCCCCAGTCCCAAAGGTCTGGCAGAGACAATTGTAACGGAATGGGGCTTTTGGAAGCACAAAGAAAGACGCTATCCTAGGTGCCACCCTAGGTTCAGTGCAAAGACCAAGATCACCAACCACAGAAGATGGATTAAAATGACACTGAGGTAACAGAACCTCTAGAACCACAAAGACTGACTTCATCATAAGTCCCACCTCAGGATCTGTGCAGATACTGAGACCTCTAAACACAGAGCAGAAGTCTTCCACACACCAAAAAACAAACAAACAAAAACAAAACAAAACAAAAAAAACACACCCGGGAAAGTAAAGGACCCTGATCCTGAGCAAAGTCTAGAGTTGATCCCATGACAGTATGCTCTAAGGATGGAGAAACCCCATATCACTTAGGCCAAGTGAATTCCTTTTCGAATGACCCCAATATTTACTGTGCCAGGGCAGGAGGGAAAAAAACAAATACAAAAAAGCACAAAACCTTGGTTATTTTTTTATATAAATATATATATTACCTTCATTTATTATTGTTATTATTATTTTTGATTTACCTATCTATTTTGGTCGATTTCTCTGTTTGGGTGCAATTATTGAAAGTGTTGTCCCCAATTATACTTACTTTTTTTTCTCTCTTCCTTTCTTCTCTTTCGTTATGTGCTATGCCATGTTTCTCAATTCAAGACCATGGCGTGATTTTTGTTTGTCTGTTTTTGTTTTTGTTATTTTTTTATTTTCTATTTGTTTGTTTGTTTGTTTTGTCTGTTCTTTGAGGTGCTTATCGATATAGCTGGAGCCCTCACTGGATATTTGATACTTCTTTTGGTACTAGTGGAGTGTTTCACCTTCTTTTTCTCCATCTCCCAAATTGATGATGAGAGCCTTTAGAAGGACTCCGCCCATTTTCGGGGTATTAGACTCTTACCCCAGTTTATCACTTTTCTCTTTTTCAAAGAAAACCACGCAACTTGAACTAGCTAGTCCTGCCTCCAGTTAGATGGGGAAATAAGGGAGGCATCAAGACCAAATAGGTGCAAGACTACTAAGTAGTGGGTTGGATACAGAGGGGACCACATATTCTAGCCACCCTGGGGTGAGGGAAAAGGAAATGGGAGGTAGGACAGAAACGGAGGTGTAGGGAGGACAATTTGGTGATGGGAATCCCCCCTGATTTTATGTAAATATGTACCTAAAATATTATTGTCAACAATATGTAAGCCACTATGATCAAAATAAAAATAAAAAAAATTGCAATGCTTGTCAATGTATAACAAGCTTTTCATTTTTTTAAATATAAAACTTTATTAAAGCATCATAATTACAAGCATGTTCGTAGTGCAACTGGTGAATTCCCACCATCAGTGCCCCTCATTCATCTCCCACGCCTGCCTGTATCACGACAGGCATTCTACTTCTCTCATTCTTTAACATTGTCATGCTAGTTGTTAGTGTAGTTATTTCCCTAACAACTTTCACTACTCTTTGTGGTGAGCTTCGAATTGAGAGCAAGCTTTTTCATTTGGATATAGCCAATTGATAAACAACAACAACAACAACAACAAACCCTGACGATTTTACTTTCTCCCACTCTAACTCTTACCAAGTCCTTGTCTCTTTAAGTTCTGACCAAGTGGTCACTGTGCCCTATTACAGTAGTCTTAAATAATTTTCTATTTCATTTACCTGGTACATTTTTTCCTATGGAAATCTACAGTTTACTGTAAAGATATTTGGAAGGAGAACTTTTTCATTGCTATGGGGAAATTTAAATTTTTATTAGATGTTGTTTATAAATCATGCTTTGAGCTTTCCAAACCCAAAAGTAAATTAAAAGGAAATGCCATTTGAAAAATCAGTTTATATGTGATTTCTATATTAAAGCTATTCCAGTCTCCTTTGGCATATATTTTATTTTGATAAAAGCCTTTAGCTAAGTCAATATATATTTTTATTTGAAGACATACTGTGTTTTATGAAACTTTTAATGGATCTCCTTGTTCTACCCTAGATCTTTGAATTCTGTTAAGATATTAAGGTGGACCTTTTTCTTTATCAATCACCAAGAATCTAGATTTGCTAGATAAAAATGCATTTTGAAGTCATATAAGAGGCTTAGTTCTGGAATGCTGGGAAATGAATATAAGAATAATAAAGTAAAAATATAAGTCAAAAACCACAATATAAATGCTAGTAGGTAATTATTAATTGCAGATTTTACTGAGATTCATTTTATCAAGTCTTAAAATATTTTATGCAAAAGCATACTATTCACATATATCATTAGTTAGAATTTTTAATTTAGAAAATGTAGTGATAGATAACTTAATTCACTTTTGTTTTGTTTTGTTGTTGTTGTTGTTTTGGGGCCACACCCAGCAATGCCAGGGGTTACTTCTGCCTAAGCCCTCCTGGCTTGGGGGACCATATGGGACTCCGGGGATCGAACCCACGTTTCCTGGGTCAGCCTCATTAAAGGCAAATGCCCTACCACTCTGCTATCGTTCTGGCTCCAACTTTATTATTTTTTGTTTGTTTATTTTTGGTTTTGGGGCCACACCTGGTGAAGCTTGGAGGTTACTTCTAGCTATATGCTCAGAAATCACTCCTGGCAGGAACAGGGGACCATATGGAATGCCGGGATTTGAACCACCATTGGTACTGGGTCGCCCGCTTGCAAGGCAAATGCCCTACCACTGTGCTATCTCTCTGAAAAAGGTGAAGATTTTTTTTTTAGGCTAGTACACTCAAGGCAGACACCTTACCACTTGTGCCACTGTTCTGGCCCCAAAGGTGAAGATTTTTAAATATAGGGACTAACATTAAATGTGACATACAATGTGGTAAAAAAAAAAAAGAATGCGTTTTTATAAAATGATGCATTTCCAGTAACAGAACATGTTAGTGTTATTAATTCATGATCTCTCTTGTACAACACAACATACTACAAGATACATGGGTTGTCTTGTTTTTTCCTATCCTATAATGGGAATCTCTAAAATGGTCAAATTATATTTTCATTATTATCTATGAGCATACAAGAAATATATGATTGAATTTGACCTAAAATGATTGCTTTTGGAGAAGTTATTTCTAATCTGTATACCTCTGGGATTCTTTTCTAGAAGAAAAAGATTTCATAGATCATTCTAATAAAATTGATATGGCTCTGTTGAATGATATGTGTCATATCAATTGATCACACCTGATTTCAAGTGACTGTCATTGAGACCATTATTATGTTCCCAACACTTTGCTGGTCAGTCAGTCCTTGTACATGAACCTTTTTACTGTGGATGTGATGGATGTCACTTCCATCATTGGCTATCAGACCCCCATAAATATTGCATTTCTCTTCTTAATCACAGAAATTCAGAACTTATATCTGTCCAAGTTGGCTTCACAGAAAAATTGATTAGATGACTGTTCCAAACTTGATTTGAGGACAGTGAGAAGTCAACTTCTGTCTAATTAAGTTCCTATGATTTCTGGCATGGACTGGTTGATAAGTTTCCTTAACTAAAATGAAAGTTTTGACATGTCTTTCAAGGATTACCAATTTCTTTTTGTTTGTTTTGCTTTTTTTTTTTAGGCCACATCTGTTGGTACTCAGGTATTCTGCCCTCAGAAATTACTCCTAGCAGACTCAGAATCACATGAGATGTCTGGGATCAAACCCAGGTTGGCCACATACAAGGCAAAAGCTCTCCCCACTGTGTTATTGCTCTGACCCCAAGATTGACCAATTTCTTAATGTCATTATTTTAATATTTTATTAATTGCTGATTTGCATTTTATTTTTTAACAAAGCAAACCAACAAAATTTACTTGGGTGTGCATTGATAGGCTTAAACCTATCTTTGTCCATTTCTTTAACCTATAACAAAATATATATGCAAAAATGACAACTGTTTACCATAGTGTGATAAGCCAACACTGGCTCACTGGAAATGAGTTTTCAATGAGCTTTCTGAGGGTAGCCTTAATAATACTTGACTAGAAGATCCTACACAAAATCTTGAGGCCTTCAGCTTTGCTCTGGAGGTTGGATGTTCTGCCCAATGTCCTTAGAAAAGATTCATGATACATGCCAGGACACTGAGGCTGAATGGAGCCTCAGATCTCCACAGCTTTTCTAGAAACTATGAACTAACAGTTTTGATTAATGTTTAATTCCCTCAGGGGAATATTTCTTTATGATATATTGTAGGGTCCTACTAAAGAATTGATTTATTCTCATAAATCGGATGGGTCAAAACATATGAGGTCTGGACTCTGTTTTCTACACTTTATACAATTTTAAAAGAGATTACAGAAAATTGGGCCACATGAAAATATCATGCTTTAATAGATAATTCAGCATGTGACTGGATATGTAAGCATATCCATATTATACTACTTAGCCAAATATTAAAAACTTTTTCACACTTTGAAATTTGGGGGCAATGAGTTTAAATATAACATTGAGATAAATCTCATAAAGTATATTTTCCCAAATAATAATTTATTTATTTTTTTGTTTTTTTTAGGTTTTTAGTGTCACTAAACTAAGTTGAAGATTTTATGCATTTTAGTCAAGAGCCTTTCTAGAGTTAATGGCATCTATTTTCATAAAGATCTATCTTCCTATCATTAATGATACATCTGACATTTAGTTAATTAATTTCACTTATTAAGATAAGTTTTTCATAGATTTTTATAAGTTGTGAGAAAATACTGTAAATAGTCATTACTTAGCATCATCACAAAATTTTTACAAATAAACCTGATTATAGTTATTAATCAATATACATATTTTCAATCATCAACTCTGGATGTGGTCTACCATGACAAAATGCAACTCACTACTGAGCAACCAGTGGGCTAAAAAAGAAATAGAGAGAAAATCACAAGATTGCTGGAATCAATCAAGAAAGTAGATATGTGCAACCAGAATATATGGGACACAGAAAACATGGCATTAACAAGATAAGTCAGTAACGCAAATGTTCATTAGGAAGAAAGGGTCCAAAGAAATAACCTAATGCATAACTTAAGCAGCTAGAAAAAGATCAACCAAAGGAATACAGAGCAAGCAAAACAAAATAAATAATAAAATGTATGGTAGAAAGTAATTAAAAGGAAACAAAAAATATTTCAAAGGATCATTGAAACCAAGAGCTTGTTCTTGAAAAAAAAGAGAGAAAAAAAGAAGATGCTCAAGAATCCCTCCTGGTAGTGATCAGAGGACCATATATTGTCCTGGAGATTGAACCAGGCCTTTATCCCTACCCTGTAACTTTGGCCCAATCATGTAGGGGAAAAAACATTGTATAAAAAAGTCAATTTTTTAGGATAATTTAAGACAAATCACATTTTATTTTTAATTAAAAATAAAGATTTGAAATATGTCCAAGGAAGGAAGATGTTACTCAGTGTTAGATTATGTAGTTAATATGCATAAAGCCCCTGGTTTGATCTTTAGCAATTTCCTAAAACAAATAAAAAATGAAGCATATTTTTAATCTGTTTAAACACCTCTGAACATTTAAAATCTTTTATGAATTTTATAATATTTGAAAAAATTAAAAGACTAATAAAGCCTTTTCTAAGAGCTGAAAGGGGATATTTTCTTTTGATTCAATTCTAAGAGAAAAACCAATCCAGCACAGTGTATTTCTTTATTATTTTAGATCAGATGGGCACATATTTATGGCTAGGCTAATTCAGAAGTATTTTGATTTCAAGGCTTAGAGTCCAAACAAAACAGAACAAAAGAGAAACAGAAGTTAGAAGAGAAAATTTAAAATGGGAAAAGACTTTTGTTTTCATGCTGCTGCATTATGTGCTGAGATTTGTTCTGAGTTCTTTATTTTTTATGTCAAATTATTGTTTGAATTCTGTATAAGGGGAATTTAATCCTCAGAAATGAGTAATTTTTGAGGGCAATGCTAATTTTACGTTTTATAATAACTTATTTAAGCACCATGATTACAAACATGATTGTAGTTGGGTTTCAGTCATAAAAAGAACATCTCACTTTATTAGTGCAAAATTCCTACTCCCAAAACACCCCATATCCCTCCTCCCCCACCCCCTGCCTATATTCGAGACAGGCATTCTACTTCTTTCACTCATAAACATTGTCATGGCAGTTGTCAGTGTACTAATTTCTCTAACTGCACTCACCACTCTTTGTGATGAGCTTAATATCTTGAGTCTGTCCTTCTGGCCCCCATCTCTGGGTATTATTACAATAATGTCCTTTATTTTTCTTAAAACTCATAGATGAGTGAGACTATTCTATGTGTGACTTTTTCCTTCTGACTTATTTCATTCAGCATAATGATTTCCATGTCCATCCATGTATAGAAAAATTTTATGACTTCATCTCTCCTGATAGCTACATAATATTCCATTTTGTGTATGTACCAAGGCTTCTAGGGCCATTAATCTGTTGAGTGGCATCTTGGTTGTTTCCAGATTCTGATTACTGTTAATAGTGCTGAAATAAATATAAATGTGAGGAAGGCACTTTTGTATTGTGTTTTTTTGTTCCTAGGGTGGGTCCCTAGGAGTAGTATAGCTGGATTATAGGAGCTCAATTTCCAGTTTTTGAGGAATCTCCATGTTGTTTTCCATAAAGGCTGGACTAAATAGCATTCTCCCATCAACAGCAAATGAGAGTTTCTTTCTCCCCACATCCCCACCAGCACTGATTGTTCTTGTTCTTTTGATGTGTGCCAGTCTCTGTGGCATGAGATGGTACCTTGTTGTTTTGATTTACATCTCCCTGATTATTAGTGATGTGGAGTATTTTTTCATGTGCCTTTTGACCATTTGTATTTTTTCTTTGGGAAAGTGTTCATTTCTTCCCCCCATGTTTTGATGGGGTTAGATTTTTTTCTTCTTGTTAAGTTCTGTCAGTACCTTGTATATCTAAGATATTAGCCCATTATCTGATGGGTATTGAGTGAATAGTTTCTCCCATTTTGTTGGTGAGTTTTATGTCCTAGGCACCATTTCCTTTGAGATGCAGCTTCTCAGCTTAATATAGTACCATCTGTTTATCTCTGCTTACACTGTTTGGAGAGTACTGTTTTCTCCTTGAAGATGCCTTTAGTCTCAATGTCATGGAGTGTCTTACCTACATGTTGTTCTAAATATCTTATGGTTTGGGATATAATATCAAGGTCTTTAATCCAATTTGGATTTGACCAATGTTCATGGTGTTAAATGGAAGTCTGAGTTCACATTTTTACAAGTGGAAGACTAGTTAACCCAACACAACTTGTTGAAGAGGCTTTTTAATGGTTACACTAACAAATTTTTTCAAACCTTTCTAGAGGAGCTACTACCAATCCTTTCAGTCTCTTTCATGAAATTGAAGAATCAGGAAAACTCCAAATAGTTTTTATGAAGCTAACATTACACTGATACCAAAATCAGACAGAGATGCTGCAATATTAGAAAACTATAGACCAATATTTTTGAACACAGATGCAAAGATCCTCAACAAAATTCTGGCAAGTAGGATCCAAAGCCTCATCAAGAAGGTCATATACCACGACCAAGTAGGTTTCAACCCAGGAATGCAAGGATAATTTAACATCCATAAATCAATCAACATAATACACTATATAAACAAAAAGAAAAATAAAATTATATGGTCATATCAATAGATGCAGAGAAAGCATTTAATAAGGTCAAACACCCATTCTTTATAAAAAAAAAGTCTCATCAAGATGGGAATGGAATACATTTTTCTTAGTATAATCAAGGCCATCTACCACTAGCCAATGACAAATATTATTCTCAATGGAGATAAACTAGAAGCCTTTCCTCTAAAATCTAGTGCAAGACAAGGCTACCCTCTCTCACCACTCCTATTCCACATAGTGCTGGAAGTTCTTGCCACAGCTATTAGGCAAGAAAAAGACATCAAGTTCATCCAGATAGAAAAGGAAGGAGTCAAGCTCTCACTGTTTTCAGATGACAATGCTAATTTTTAAAATGTACTAGAGTGCATGCTTTATGCAGGAGGTTATTTAAGTTCAGTCTCCAGAATTGAAAGATTCACTGAACACCACTATAAGCCAACTGCAAACACTAGGCTGAGAGTACCTTTGAGGAATAGCTTTCTGAGCACTGCCAAGTGTGGCCCCAAAACAAACTCAATTTTGTTAAGTGCTGAGTGAAGGGATCATTGAAACAGTGATATTCTGTGATGGTTCTGTTGAAGTGGCATTGCTTGTATAAAGCGGTAATATTCTACTATAACAGAATTAATTCATTAAAATATAAAAATACACTTAAGCTATTGATTAACATTTACATTAATAATTAAGCCATTAATACTCAGAACTGGTCCATATAAGTCTGGACCCATCTATGTTTTAATTATGGTCACCCATTTTGGCAGAGAGGATTTTTAATCTTAAAAAGATGGAATTAACTATCTGAATATAAACAATTGGTAAAGACAGGTCTAAGTTTAAAAAAAATAAATGACACTATTAATCAAACTAGAATTAATGGGAATTTTAATATATATTTAAGAAAGAGATGATCAGTAGTAGGATGAGTTCTGAGACTGAAGTAAGTTAATAATTCATTATGAAAGACTATACTTTCAGGGATTATTTCTATAGTATGTGACTAGAGAAGTTTCTCTGGTCATGTAGAGCACCCGAAGCCACAAGGAGGAGTCAGAGCGTCCTCTCCTGAGCGTGAAGCGGCACTAGATGTTGCCTTTGAGACTGCCTTTTGCCACTGATGATCGTTCTTCCCTTCCTTTGGAAGGGGTAGAGGGGGAGGATGCAGTCTGAGGGGTAAAAAAATCATTATGAGAGAATTGTGGATTTGATTTGGCCTATGACAGAGAGTAGAAATGCAGAAGAAAACAAGCACAGATCCAAATCTAAAAAGATCATTTTACAATCAAATAAATCACTTGGGTTGTACATATTGGGTTGCAGGACTCATAATTAAGTAAATTATTGAGAATTATTGGGAATTATAGAGTTTCAGATGTCTTTGGGGGGAAAGGTGAGGTGCAACTAATTCTAAGAAAGAATGGACTACACAAATATGACAGAATTGATTTTGATTTATGATTATGATTTATGAGTTTGGAAAAGGAAAAATTATTTCAGGTAACAAAGTAATACTAAAAAAAGACACACAAAAAGCTTAATTAAGGAAAAAATCTACTAATTCTAAGATAATCTTCTAAGTACAGTAAACAAGAACAGCAAATATTTTCTATGAAAAATAAAAGAAATATAAAAGAAAATTGATGGATATATTACTCAAGACTGTTGGAAAGTAATCTGGACTAAAATTAAGTGATTTCCTCTTCTTTTGGAGTAAATTATGGATTTATTATAGTTATAAAACAACATATGTGTATAGAAATAATTCCTAAATATAGGGAAGGAATATTCACTAATTCATTTACAGCCCTTTGTCATAAATCAAATCAGTTTCCATTATTTTTGTGTTTTTAACTAAACTTAGTTGGCAACAAAAGTTATAATCAAGCTAAAAGTAATGCATAGGGTTGGCTAATTCTAGATGAGATAATAGTATGAGGCAGAAAATCAAAAGAAAGCCAATGTCATGTAAATGACACTGATTAGAATATTTCTGGTTTATAGAAGTATAGCATAAAATTAGGCACAGAGAAGATAAATTTGCAAAGGTCATTTTAGTCAACCATAAGAAAGGAAATGTTTCCATTTCTTGTTATAATGAACCCAAGAGGAACTAAAGAGATAGACCAAGGACTAAGACCAAGAACTACCTTGCATATAACTAGTCCCAATCCCTAGCACCACACATAGTCCCTGAGTCCTGCAAAAGTGATCCCTAAACATAGCAGGATTAAGCCCTGAGTACTACAGAGTATAAAATAAAAACAGAATAGGACCGGAGCAATGGCACAGTGGTAGGGATTTTGCCTTGCAAGTGGGTGACCCAGGACGGACCTCGGTTCTATCCCAGGTGCCTCCAAGCCAGGAGCGATTTCTGAGCACCTAGCCAGGAGTAAACCCTGGGCGTCACCTGTGTGGCCTAAAAATAAATAAATAACTAAATAAATAAATAAACAGAACAAACCCCCCTATGGCCCCAGTCCTCTCTGAGATCACCTATAAAGACAACCAAAATAAGTAGAAGATAAAAATAAATGTCAATTTAACCATGATGCTTTTTAATAATTTGCAGGCGTTTAATTTGCATTTCTTTGGAGTTAAAATGTACTGTCTCCCGGCTGGGCTCAGACCACTCCACATGCCAGGATTTCTGGGTGTTTGACTGGTATGTGGGGGGCTCTGGGAAGGACAGCTAGCCACAGGCCCCCTGGGCTGAACTCCTAGTCCAGGGGGGCCAAGATCCCCCCAAACCTGGTGGGTCTTCAGGGCCACGCCTGGTTAATCGGGCCCTGGGGGGAGGCGGGGGAGAAATCCCGCCCTTTGCATCCCAAAACTGCAGAGGCACGGCTGGGCTCAGACCACTCCACATGCCAGGATTTCTGGGTGTTTGACTGGTATGTGGGGGGCTCTGGGCAGGACAGCTAGCCACAGGTCCCCTGGGCTGAACTCCTAGTCCAGGGGGCCAAGATCCCCCCAAACCTGGTGGGTCTTCAGGGCCACGCCTGGTTAATCAGGCCCTGGGGGAGGCGGGGGAGAAATCCCGCCCTTTGCATCCCAAAACTGCAGAGGCACGGCTGGGCTCAGACCACTCCACATGCCAGGATTTCTGGGAGTTTGACTGGTATGTGGGGGGCTCTGGGCAGGACAGCTAGCCACAGGCCCCCTGGGCTGAACTCCTAGTCCAGGGGGCCAAGATCCCCCCAAACATGGTGGGTCTTCAGGGCCACGCCTGGTTAATCGGACCCTGGGGGGAGGCGGGGGAGAAATCCCGCCCTTTGCATCCCAAAACTGCAGAGGCACGGCTGGGCTCAGACCACTCCACATGCCAGGATTTCTGGGTGTTTGACTGGTATGTGGGGGGCTCTGGGCAGGACAGCTAGCCACAGGCCCCCTGGGCTGTACTCCTAGTCCAGGGGGCCAAGATCCCCCCAAACCTGGTGGGTCTTCAGGGCCACGCCTGGTTAATCGGGCCCTGGGGGGAGGCGGGGGAGAAATCCCGCCCTTTGCATCCCAAAACTGCAGAGGCACGGCTGGGCTCAGACCACTCCACATGCCAGGATTTCTGGGTGTTTGACTGGTATGTGGGGGGCTCTGGGCAGGACAGCTAGCCACAGGCCCCCTGGGCTGAACTCCTAGTCCAGGGGGCTAAGATCCCCCCAAACCTGGTGGGTCTTCAGGGCCACGCCTGGTTAATCGGGCCCTGGGGGGAGGCGGGGGAGAAATCCCGCCCTTTGCATCCCAAAACTGCAGAGGCACGGCTGGGCTCAGACCACTCCACATGCCAGGATTTCTGGGTGTTTGACTGGTATGTGGGGGCTCTGGGCAGGACAGCTAGCCACAGGCCCCCTGGGCTGAACTCCTAGTCCAGGGGGCCAAGATCCCCCCAAACCTGGTGGGTCTTCAGGGCCACGCCTGGTTAATCGGGCCCTGGGGGGAGGCGGGGGAGAAATCCCGCCCTTTGCATCCCAAAACTGCAGAGGCACGGCTGGGCTCAGACCACTCCACATGCCAGGATTTCTGGGTGTTTGACTGGTATGTGGGGGGCTCTGGGCAGGACAGCTAGCCACAGGCCCCCTGGGCTGAACTCCTAGTCCAGGGGGCCAAGATCCCCCCAAACCTGGTGGGTCTTCAGGGCCACGCCTGGTTAATCGGGCCCTGGGGGGAGGCGGGGGAGAAATCCCGCCCTTTGCATCCCAAAACTGCAGAGGCACAGCTGGGCTCAGACCACTCCACATGCCAGGATTTCTGGGTGTTTGACTGGTATGTGGGGGGCTCTGGGCAGGACAGCTAGCCACAGGTCCCCTGGGCTGAACTCCTAGTCCAGGGGGCCAAGATCCCCCCAAACCTGGTGGGTCTTCAGGGCCACGCCTGGTTAATCGGGCCCTGGGGGGAGGCGGGGGAGAAATCCCGCCCTTTGCATCCCAAAACTGCAGAGGCACGGCTGGGCTCAGACCACTCCACATGCCAGGATTTCTGGGAGTTTGACTGGTATGTGGGGGGCTCTGGGCAGGACAGCTAGCCACAGGTCCCCTGGGCTGAACTCCTAGTCCAGGGGGCCAAGATCCCCCCAAACCTGGTGGGTCTTCAGGGTCACGCCTGGTTAATCGGGCCCTGGGGGGAGGCGGGGGAGAAATCCCGCCCTTTGCATCCCAAAACTGCAGAGGCACGGCTGGGCTCAGACCACTCCACATGCCAGATTTCTGGGTGTTTGACTGGTATGTGGGGGGCTCTGGGCAGGACAGCTAGCCACAGGCCCCCTGGGCTGAACTCCTAGTCCAGGGGGCCAAGATCCCCCCAAACCTGGTGGGTCTTCAGGGCCACGCCTGGTTAATCGGGCCCTGGGGGGAGGCGGGGGAGAAATCCCGCCCTTTGCATCCCAAAACTGCAGAGGCACGGCTGGGCTCAGACCACTCCACATGCCAGGATTTCTGGGTGTTTGACTGGTATGTGGGGGGCTCTGGGCAGGACAGCTAGCCACAGGCCCCCTGGGCTGAACTCCTAGTCCAGGGGGCCAAGATCCCCCCAAACCTGGTGGGTCTTCAGGGCCACGCCTGGTTAATCGGGCCCTGGGGGGAGGCGGAGAGAAATCCCGCCCTTTGCATCCCAAAACTGCAGAGGCACGGCTGGGCTCAGACCACTCCACATGCCAGGATTTCTGGGTGTTTGACTGGTATGTGGGGGGCTCTGGGCAGGACAGCTAGCCACAGGCCCCCTGGGCTGAACTCCTAGTCCAGGGGGCCAAGATCCCCCCAAACCTGGTGGGTCTTCAGGGCCACGCCTGGTTAATCAGGCCCTGGGGGGAGGCGGGGGAGAAATCCCGCCCTTTGCATCCCAAAACTGCAGAGGCACGGCTGGGCTCAGACCACTCCCCTTGCCAGGATTTCTGGGTGTTTGACTGGTATGTGGGGGGCTCTGGGCAGGACAGCTAGCCACAGGCCCCCTGGGCTGAACTCCTAGTCCAGGGGGCCAAGATCCCCCCAAACCTGGTGGGTCTTCAGGGCCACGCCTGGTTAATCGGGCCCTGGGGGGAGGCGGGGGAGAAATCCCGCCCTTTGCATCCCAAAACTGCAGAGGCACGGCTGGGCTCAGACCACTCCACATGCCAGGATTTCTGGGTGTTTGACTGGTATGTGGGGGGCTCTGGGCAGGACAGCTAGCCACAGGCCCCCTGGGCTGAACACCTAGTCCAGGGGGCCAAGATCCCCCCAAACCTGGTGGGTCTTCAGGGCCACGCCTGGTTAATCGGGCCCTGGGGGGAGGCGGGGGAGAAATCCCGCCCTTTGCATCCCAAAACTGCAGAGGCACGGCTGGGCTCAGACCACTCCACATGCCAGGATTTCTGGGTGTTTGCCTGGTATGTGGGGGGCTCTGGGCAGGACAGCTAGCCACAGGCCCCCTGGGCTGAACTCCTAGTCCAGGGGGCCAAGATCCCCCCAAACCTGGTGGGTCTTCAGGGCCACGCCTGGTTAATCGGGCCCTGGGGGGAGGCGGGGGAGAAATCCCGCCCTTTGCATCCCAAAACTGCAGAGGCACGGCTGGGCTCAGACCACTCCCCTTGCCAGGATTTCTGGGTGTTTGACTGGTATGTGGGGGGCTCTGGGCAGGACAGCTAGCCACAGGCCCCCTGGGCTGAACTCCTAGTCCTGGGGGCCAAGATCCCCCCAAACCTGGTGGGTCTTCAGGGCCACGCCTGGTTAATCGGGCCCTGGGGGGAGGCGGGGGAGAAATCCCGCCCTTTGCATCCCAAAACTGCAGAGGCACGGCCGGGCTCAGACCACTCCACATGGCAGGATTTCTGGGTGTTTGACTGGTATGTGGGGGGCTCTGGGCAGGACAGCTAGCCACAGGCCCCCTGGGCTGAACTCCTAGTCCAGGGGGCCAAGATCCCCCCAAACCTGGTGGGTCTTCAGGGCCACGCCTGGTTAATCGGGCCCTGGGGGGAGGCGGGGAAAAATCCCGCCCTTTGCATCCCAAAACTGCAGAGGCACGGCTGGGCTCAGACCACTCCACATGCCAGGATTTCTGGGTGTTTGACTGGTATGTGGGGGGCTCTGGGCAGGACAGCTAGCCACAGGCCCCCTGGGCTGAACTCCTAGTCCAGGGGGCCAAGATCCCCCCAAACCTGGTGGGTCTTCAGGGCCACGCCTGGTTAATCGGGCCCTGGGGGGAGGCGGGGGAGAAATCCCGCCCTTTGCATCCCAAAACTGCAGAGGCACGGCTGGGCTCAGACCACTCCACATGCCAGGATTTCTGGGTGTTTGACTGGTATGTGGGGGGCTCTGGGCAGGACAGCTAGCCACAGGCCCCCTGGGCTGAACTCCTAGTCCAGGGGGCCAAGATCCCCCCAAACCTGGTGGGTCTTCAGGGCCACGCCTGGTTAATCGGGCCCTGGGGGGAGGCGGGGGGAGAAATCCCGCCCTTTGCATCCCAAAACTGCAGAGGCACGGCTGGGCTCAGACCACTCCACATGCCAGGATTTCTGGGTGTTTGACTGGTATGTGGGGGGCTCTGGGCAGGACAGCTAGCCACAGGTCCCCTGGGCTGAACTCCTAGTCCAGGGGGCCAAGATCCCCCCAAACCTGGTGGGTCTTCAGGGCCACGCCTGGTTAATCGGGCCCTGGGGGGAGGCGGGGGAGAAATCCCGCCCTTTGCATCCCAAAACTGCAGAGGCACGGCTGGGCTCAGACCACTCCACATGCCAGGATTTCTGGGAGTTTGACTGGTATGTGGGGGGCTCTGGGCAGGACAGCTAGCCACAGGTCCCCTGGGCTGAACTCCTAGTCCAGGGGGCCAAGATCCCCCCAAACCTGGTGGGTCTTCAGGGTCACGCCTGGTTAATCGGGCCCTGGGGGGAGGCGGGGGAGAAATCCCGCCCTTTGCATCCCAAAACTGCAGAGGCACGGCTGGGCTCAGACCACTCCACATGCCAGATTTCTGGGTGTTTGACTGGTATGTGGGGGGCTCTGGGCAGGACAGCTAGCCACAGGCCCCCTGGGCTGAACTCCTAGTCCAGGGGGCCAAGATCCCCCCAAACCTGGTGGGTCTTCAGGGCCACGCCTGGTTAATCGGGCCCTGGGGGGAGGCGGGGGAGAAATCCCGCCCTTTGCATCCCAAAACTGCAGAGGCACGGCTGGGCTCAGACCACTCCACATGCCAGGATTTCTGGGTGTTTGACTGGTATGTGGGGGGCTCTGGGCAGGACAGCTAGCCACAGGCCCCCTGGGCTGAACTCCTAGTCCAGGGGGCCAAGATCCCCCCAAACCTGGTGGGTCTTCAGGGCCACGCCTGGTTAATCGGGCCCTGGGGGGAGGCGGAGAGAAATCCCGCCCTTTGCATCCCAAAACTGCAGAGGCACGGCTGGGCTCAGACCACTCCACATGCCAGGATTTCTGGGTGTTTGACTGGTATGTGGGGGGCTCTGGGCAGGACAGCTAGCCACAGGCCCCCTGGGCTGAACTCCTAGTCCAGGGGGCCAAGATCCCCCCCAAACCTGGTGGGTCTTCAGGGCCACGCCTGGTTAATCGGGCCCTGGGGGGAGGCGGGGGAGAAATCCCGCCCTTTGCATCCCAAAACTGCAGAGGCACGGCTGGGCTCAGACCACTCCCCTTGCCAGGATTTCTGGGTGTTTGACTGGTATGTGGGGGGCTCTGGGCAGGACAGCTAGCCACAGGCCCCCTGGGCTGAACTCCTAGTCCAGGGGGCCAAGATCCCCCCAAACCTGGTGGGTCTTCAGGGCCACGCCTGGTTAATCGGGCCCTGGGGGGAGGCGGGGGAGAAATCCCGCCCTTTGCATCCCAAAACTGCAGAGGCACGGCTGGGCTCAGACCACTCCACATGCCAGGATTTCTGGGTGTTTGACTGGTATGTGGGGGGCTCTGGGCAGGACAGCTAGCCACAGGCCCCCTGGGCTGAACACCTAGTCCAGGGGGCCAAGATCCCCCCAAACCTGGTGGGTCTTCAGGGCCACGCCTGGTTAATCGGGCCCTGGGGGGAGGCGGGGGAGAAATCCCGCCCTTTGCATCCCAAAACTGCAGAGGCACGGCTGGGCTCAGACCACTCCACATGCCAGGATTTCTGGGTGTTTGCCTGGTATGTGGGGGGCTCTGGGCAGGACAGCTAGCCACAGGCCCCCTGGGCTGAACTCCTAGTCCAGGGGGCCAAGATCCCCCCAAACCTGGTGGGTCTTCAGGGCCACGCCTGGTTAATCGGGCCCTGGGGGGAGGCGGGGGAGAAATCCCGCCCTTTGCATCCCAAAACTGCAGAGGCACGGCTGGGCTCAGACCACTCCCCTTGCCAGGATTTCTGGGTGTTTGACTGGTATGTGGGGGGCTCTGGGCAGGACAGCTAGCCACAGGCCCCCTGGGCTGAACTCCTAGTCCTGGGGGCCAAGATCCCCCCAAACCTGGTGGGTCTTCAGGGCCACGCCTGGTTAATCGGGCCCTGGGGGGAGGCGGGGGAGAAATCCCGCCCTTTGCATCCCAAAACTGCAGAGGCACGGCCGGGCTCAGACCACTCCACATGGCAGGATTTCTGGGTGTTTGACTGGTATGTGGGGGGCTCTGGGCAGGACAGCTAGCCACAGGCCCCCTGGGCTGAACTCCTAGTCCAGGGGGCCAAGATCCCCCCAAACCTGGTGGGTCTTCAGGGCCACGCCTGGTTAATCGGGCCCTGGGGGGAGGCGGGGAAAAATCCCGCCCTTTGCATCCCAAAACTGCAGAGGCACGGCTGGGCTCAGACCACTCCACATGCCAGGATTTCTGGGTGTTTGACTGGTATGTGGGGGGCTCTGGGCAGGACAGCTAGCCACAGGCCCCCTGGGCTGAACTCCTAGTCCAGGGGGCCAAGATCCCCCCAAACCTGGTGGGTCTTCAGGGCCACGCCTGGTTAATCGGGCCCTGGGGGGAGGCGGGGGAGAAATCCCGCCCTTTGCATCCCAAAACTGCAGAGGCACGGCTGGGCTCAGACCACTCCACATGCCAGGATTTCTGGGTGTTTGACTGGTATGTGGGGGGCTCTGGGCAGGACAGCTAGCCACAGGCCCCCTGGGCTGAACTCCTAGTCCAGGGGGCCAAGATCCCCCCAAACCTGGTGGGTCTTCAGGGCCACGCCTGGTTAATCGGGCCCTGGGGGGAGGCGGGGGAGAAATCCCGCCCTTTGCATCCCAAAACTGCAGAGGCACGGCTGGGCTCAGACCACTCCACATGCCAGGATTTCTGGGTGTTTGACTGGTATGTGGGGGGCTCTGGGCAGGACAGCTAGCCACAGGCCCCCTGGGCTGAACACCTAGTCCAGGGGGCCAAGATCCCCCCAAACCTGGTGGGTCTTCAGGGCCACGCCTGGTTAATCGGGCCCTGGGGGGAGGCGGGGGAGAAATCCCGCCCTTTGCATCCCAAAACTGCCGAGGCACGGCTGGGCTCAGACCACTCCACATGCCAGGATTTCTGGGTGTTTGACTGGTATGTGGGGGGCTCTGGGCAGGACAGCTAGCCACAGGCCCCCTGGGCTGAACTCCTAGTCCAGGGGGCCAAGATCCCCCCATACCTGGTGGGTCTTCAGGGCCACGCCTGGTTAATCGGGCCCTGGGGGGCCCAAAACTGCGCCCCCGCGCGTACTTCATATATTAAGTGTATTCCTACTGTTATGTTACTTTTTACGTATCCAGAATCTTTATTATGTATCGTGCCCTTTCCCACATCCCTACAAAGCTCTTTTTTATTCCTTTACTCTCTATCCCCCCCAAACATCTCTAATCTACATTACTCTTTTTAATCAGTAGTGTACAAGCGTTATCACAGACCAAAGCCGTGCATTGTGTGTAACAACCCCAAACTGTTTCAAGATACATAAAATGGACACGTATTTCTTTAGAATATTTTGGGTTTTTTTCTCTGACAGCTATAATTCTTACTAAATGTTGTCTTATATAGTGACGATTCTAACCGCTTTTCTTCTTCTCTTTTTGAGCTGTTTAACAAGGAATCTTAGAGAAAGAGTCCCCCAGATTAATGCTTATGATTGAACCATAATTGTTCTTATCACCCCCTTATGGGCCAAGAACACCACGTGGCATTGCTCCTTTTTTGCATAGGCACATTAAAATGGGAAAATACTATACATATAAATAAGATCCTATCTAATAGAGATTGGTACAGACTAATCTTATAGTGCAAAGGGACCTTACACCCTGAACATTGACATAACGACCTGGCACAGACCTCAGAAGAAAGGGCATTCCCCTGAACCAGGGAAGCCATCCACAAAACATCCAGGCTGGTCTATAGCATCACCTGGAAGCAATCCTCTACCAAGGAAGACTCTACACTGCTCAGACATTGTCCTGCTCAAAAGAGACTTTCATTAACACTGAGAAGACTTAACAACAACAACGATTTGCTTACAGGACAGGGCTCCCTGCATTGCCCTTTGATTGTAAGGTGAAACCAGAGGACGCTCCACATCCTGACTTCAATGTTGGATATACAGATTCCAGGATCTTAAATACAGAAGCTTGATACCAACAACAGAGACTGTGTGAAAAATATAAGTGTGTTGGCACTACAGACAATGTCTTGGATTGGACGATCTAGCTTGCCTGGAGCCTAGAGTTGGTCTTGTGCCAGGAACCTTCAGGGGTCGGGTCTTTTTGTATTTAGGCCAAGGTTATTTCTTTCCATGTCCCTCATATTTTGGTGGGCCTATGCAAACAACAATTGCCACTCTAACACCATTTTTGCTGTGCTCCTTTGACTCTAATCCTTAAAAAGAACCCAGTTAAGATTTGAGGTCAACTTAAGCTAATATGCATGAATATGGAAATGTAAAAAAAAATGCTATGCCTGTAATGTTTAAGGAGTTATGTAAGTTTTATGGCTTTAGATTGCCTTGTGTGCTGTTAAGAAATATTATAGTGTGTTACAATCTTAATGTTCTTTGGATGAAATTTCAAAGTTGGGATATCAGCAAGGGGACTTCTGAGAATTATGTTATGTATTGTCCTTCCACTGTAACTTTACCTTGTCCTCTTTCTTTGCATCCTTGTTCTCATAATTACAAATAAAAAATTAAAAAAAAAAAAGAAAAGAAGGGTCGGGAAAATAAAATAGCCTACTCTCTTTAAAAAAAAAAATGTACTGCCTCCGATAATAAACTCAAAGTTTTAAAATGATTTTTTTTCTTATTCATCCTCCATCCTGGTTGGGTAAATAAAGTAATGGTAAAAATAAAGCACACAGGAAAAGCTTAGGGTTTATCCTATTAGTAATTATTACAGTGTCTCTTATACCTCTGCAATAATCAGGAAGATGTTTCACCACGACTTTAAATGTCATCTCTAAGTTTAATCCTAACTTCCATATAATTTTTTTTATTATTTTGAACAATTTTAGAGCATATGCAAAAAAGTTTTTTACTCCCCAATATTCTCCTCAACTTGTTCCTTTTTTACTTGTATTTATTAATAGTAAAGACAAATGTGACTGCAGACTTGGTTATAAGGGGACTCACAAATCAAATTGATTATTGTTTTATTGGAACACAAAGGAAATTATCCCATAACCTTCTCCTCTCTTAGGATGCTGGGCAAATTTCTAAACAGCATCATGTAAAAAAGATAAAAGTAAGAAGTTAAATAACTTGTATTTCTCCATTTTTATGAAAGATATAAAATAGGACTCAGTTATTTACCTACAGAGCTTCAAACCTAAGCCTATTCCTTTGGCTAGGACAAAGAGAAGAGAGGAGGAGAAAAGAGAAAGTTAGATGAAATGTCCTGAAAGGCACCATAAGACTTATGTGCCATTCATATTTTTGCCTTGTCCATTGAAAAAAGATTAGCAATGCATTTCATCAGTATAGCAAGGAAAACACCCTTAAGGAAGTGCCGTTCATTTATATGTGTACTGGTTTTCATAAAAGTAACCTTCTCCTCATTGCAGAAACCCTCCTAAGAAATAAGTCCTTTTCAAAAAAGGATATATCTTGAGGCTGTATATTTTTGATCCCTTATATCTGGTTTGTGTAAGAACACAGCTCACAGATGAATAAAAATGTAAGGTTTAATTGGCAAGAAAACAATTTAGAATGTGGAAAGCTAGTGTGGTCAGCACAGACTATATAAATCATTCTTCGGGAAAAGGAAGTGTATTTTTTTTCCAGGATAGAATAATATCATGCAACACTACAGATATTCAGGGAGTTTGGGGCAAATGTTATGCATGTTAATGAAATGAGATTATTGTCAATTTGGGAACATACAATGAACACACATAATCATCACATGAATAGAAAATGACAGATGAATATTGTCAGGGTGTGGTTTTAGCATATTAATAAAGAAATGCTTGACTATTTGTCAAAGAAGACCTCTTAGCCCACTTCATTGGCCAGTTCTGTCCTATTAAGTGGCTAGGATTCTTATCAGTGCAGAAGTATTTATTAGGGTCTGTTGTAGTTAAATCACAATCAAAAGAATGTATCAAGAAGCCTGAGAAGTAGACCAGGGGGACAGTGCTTACCTTGAATGTGGTCAGCCCAGTTAGCCCAGTACCGCAGACTGTTCTGAGCACAGCTGATATGACCCAATTCCTATACCCAATAAAAGAATGTGGTACGTAATGGTGTGATTGCTTCCCAAGAGAAATTGTCACATCTTCCAAACTACCAGGTACAGACTAGTTTGTTCTTGTTTTCTTAATCTTAATGAGACTATTTTGATAACAACAAAGAGGAAGCAACATTTCAGTTTTAATAATTTGCTAATGATAATAGTATTAATGGTGTCTATTTTAAAGGTATTAAACTAAAATCTCCTAAATGATTGATGTAAAATATCTATAGAAATAAAACATGAATATGAGGATAGGTATTCAATCTTAGAATTGATTCTGAGTACATTATCTTTTAAGAGCTTTGCTATAAATATTTGATACATAGAAAAAAATTAACAAAAATAAAAATTAAGAATCATAATAATTAAGATAATAAATCAAAGAAAGTTTTGCATCTATACTACCATATCCACTTCAGGTCTTTAAAAAATATTTCTCTTAAATAAAATATTCAATACCTACTATATGTTTTGTCCACTATCTTAACTATGTTTGTTTATTTTCATACAGTTTATAACAAACATATGAATATGACATTATAAAATGTATACTCATGGGCCCGGAGAGATAGCACAGCGGCGTTTGCCTTGCAAGCAGCCAATCCAGGACCAAAGGTGGTTGGTTCGAATCCCGGTGTCCCATATGGTCCCCCGTGCCTGCCAGGAGCTATTTCTGAGCAGACAGCCAGGAGTAACCCCTGAGCAATTCCGGGTGTGGCCCAAAAAAAACAAAACAAAAAAAAATGTATACTCATTTTACATAAGATTTATTCAATGTGAGTCAAAGAGATATTGCATTTAAGAGACATAAGCTCAAGACTTGGACCTCATAGTTCCCAGAGTCCTGCCAGGAATAAAACCTGAGCACTGTTGAGTATGACTGCAAAAGAACTAAAAGTTGTTCAATGTATAATTGAAGTAGTTAATTAACTTTATCCTAATAAAAGGAAAATGTCAACCATTTCAAATATTTTTTTGTTTTTGTTTTTTTAGGTCACCCCTGGAGGCACTCAGGTGTTACTCCTGGCTCTATGCTCAGAAATTGCTCCTGGCAGGCTCAGGGGACCATAGGGGATGCCGGGATTCGAACCACCATCCTTCTGCATGCAAGGCAAACACTCTACCTCTATGCTATCTCTCCAGCCCCCATTTCAAATATTTAAACTATATAGCTTTGCTTTTATACATGTTGCTTTTATTTGTATTCTATAAATTTTACTATAACTTTCTAGGTATAACTAGGCTTTTAAATTATTGCAGTTTTGGAGATTTTTCTTACTACTTGTGAACTAGAAATTTCCCTAAGGGAAAATTACAATTAAATTTATCTTTTATCTTAAAAAGATCATATAATATATTTTATCCCCCTAAGAAAATAGCAAATAAGTACTTGTTATTTAAATATTTATTCTTGCAGTCAAAAGCTGTAGTTCTGCTATACTTTGTGTTGGAGGCCCTTCAGTTAGAAAGCAAAATGGAGTCTCTGCAGGCACTTCCTTCCTCCCTGGACCTAACAGAAAAAGGCTTAAGCATAAACCACAATATGCTTCAGTAAAGATATGTGTAAACAGGCTTGAGTTAAGACTAGATC
Source organism: Suncus etruscus (assembly GCF_024139225.1). Lineage (NCBI taxonomy): Eukaryota > Metazoa > Chordata > Mammalia > Eulipotyphla > Soricidae > Suncus > Suncus etruscus. The sequence continues at coordinate 69,469,093 of NC_064857.1, read as the reverse complement.
TGAAACTCTGTTGCAAGGGACCTAGCTGAAAAACAACATAGTTTGTGGTTAAAAGATAATAGCTCTGTAAACTTTAACTTTGAAAAACAGAATGTTCCAGTGGAAAATGACCACCCCCTACCTTTTTTGTTTTGCTCATGGTATATAAGCTTGCTTCTCCCTCATTAAAGTGGACTCTTGATCGGATCCTCGCCTTGAGTCTCATTATTTTCCCAGCCCCTCTTTTCATTTCAGGTCAGATCCTCTTCGTGTCTCACGAATAACTTCGTGACTCCCCAATTCTCCTGCGGGCAGGGGTCCCGGGGGTCGCAACTTTGAACATAATTATTATTTATATTAAAATTCACAGAGTTTGACAATATTTTCTGTCAGTATATTGGTTTACTAGTCATAGGGGAAATTAAAATATACTCCAATATCCTCTCCAATCCCAGTGATCAGTGATTAGAGTGACTTTTATCCTTATTCTCTCTCTTTCTCTCCCTCCTCTCTCTAAGGAATCTGAAGTGTAAATCTGGCCATGTCACTTCTATGACCAACTCCATATTGGTCTCTTATTTCCTTTCCTTCAAGCTCTTCCATCAAAGCACCTTTGGTGGAAGAAAGTCTACATGAAAAGTTTGATAATGTTTACAATAACTAAGAATGTTAAAATACTCTGCTTTTTCCCATAATTATACTGGCAACTTGACAATATATATACTATATTTCAATATAAGGTATTATTTGTATAAGAAAACAAAATAGCTGACATTTCACTGGTGACTATTACATTTTTACTATAGTAACTAAGATATAAACCTAACATTAAATTTAAATCTTTTTGATATTAACAAAGAAGAAAAATATTTCATCAGTTATTAAGATTAAGAAATATTTAAAGGTGTCCCAAGGTATTAATATGACTTCAAATAATAAAAGGATAATTTTAGTATGGCATACAAACTTGATTTAATGAAAAAAAAAGAAGCTTGAATGTATTCATCCAAGTAAATGTTCACAAGTATTTAGATATGTTTTGAAACAAAACATGACTCATCAGATAGATAACAAATGAGATCAAATGATTGAGAGTCAGTGAATAGAATTCCATCCTCACTCCCACAAAAAACAGAGATGAGAGATTAATGTACTTTTTGAGTTCTTTCTAGTTGATCATCACCAAATCTAAGAGTTTTAAAGTTATCTAATGTGCAAACAAGAATCAAAGTAGTATCTCATTTCCAAACAGTATTCAATTATGCAAATCTCCACATCTCATCTTTGTTTTTATTAAAATAGCTGTGTCCAGCGATTATAATGAGAATATTTTTCCACCTATTCAAATGTCATTTATTTAAGGAGTAAAGTTTTGCATAATACACCTTCTACAAAAGATCATGTAGATAAATAATTCAGGGAATATTTATGAGTTTATTCATTTGTTTTGTAAGGCTTGCTTATCTGTAGGTGAATTGATATGCAAATTAAATATTCATGAGCCAATTTATGCTATTGCTTTATTTTGTGATATCCAGTTGTTAATTTTCCTCTTTCTATTCAGCAATAATCATTCAATATTCAAATGCAAACATATTTGTCATATCTGTATATCATTAAAATGAATAATAAGCTTTTATAAGAAAATACATTTCACTTACTGTCTTCTTTCAAATAAAATAATACCACTGAGAATGCAATATTTTTGTCTTAAAATATTCTGGTATCTACATATGTTGATGAAAACAGCATTTTAGAATGTAGTAGTTAAAAAATGTTTGGTCTTATAGTCTAACATTAAAATTTATTGAAAACAAATCCTGATAAACTTACTCATATCTTATCAATTTCAACACTTTTCATTTTTTTATGAAAGGAAACTTGAAAAAAACTATTTTTTAATTTATTAAAAAATAATTTTCCTTTAGCTCACAGAATATCACTAAATGTAATTTCTAATGCTGTCAACAAGTGCAATTTTATGATATACATTGGATAAGGAATTTCTATTTGAAAGGTTAATTTTCTCTTCAATATAAAGTTTTTTCATTGTTTTCTGACTTACACTACTTCCGATAAAAAAGGGCTGGTCATAATATTTTTAACTTATTTTTTTTGTATTAGTTATTGGATCACACCCACCATCATTTAAGGTTCTGTGCTCCCCTTGCTTTTGTTTGTTTTTTAATACTTGCTTTTAGCACATAGATATGTGTTCTGTTTACTTCCTATTTATTTGCTCCAGGCTTTATTGAATTTTCTGGCTTTGTAATCATCATTAAACTTGAATTGCTTTTTAACTATTATTTCTTCAAATATCTTTCTGCTACTCTTTTTCTTTGGGAACTTCCAAACATGATTTCAACACTTACCCACCACCAGGGTGCCCACTTCCTTACAAGTTTCCAAAGCCCCCTCCAACACAATCTGCTGACTCTGCCAGCTCAGTTCAGTAGACCAACTCGCCTGTTGCCTTTTTCATCACTCAATGAAGTGCTTCTTTTTCAGATTTCAGTGCCCAGATGGCCTCTTTGAGAAATACTTTCCAACCACACAATTCCTCTCTTTATTAGGAACTATTTTATTGTCATCTTTTCATGTGATTAAAATATGCCATTTGGAAGAATCAGTTATTCTGCTTTCTGTCTTGTTGCAATGTCCATAGGAATAAAACTAAGTGCACATTCCTATCTCCAATCCAGTAGTTATGCAGATTTTATTAAATATATTTCATAGCTAAATTAACTTTCCCCAATTGAAAAATATGTTTAATCCTACAATCTAGTTGGAAATAAAGATGATTTTTTCTTTATTGTGGAGATGAGAAGATTGTATGGAATTACGACTATGTTGTGTCTTTTGTCTTCCAAGATTGAAGTTAGGATAGAGGGTAAGAGTATGAATTTATGAACCAGAACTATTGAATTTAAGACTGAATCTGCCCTTGCTGGTGCTGTTATCCTGGGCCAGGGGTAGCGAACATGCAAGCCGCATGCAGCTCCTGGGGAAAATGAATGCGGCTCTTGGGGAAAATGAATGCGGCTCTTTGCCTCTTATCACTATTTTGTATACTGTGGCTCTTTGCCAAATTTGGATTTTTTTCTGCTGTTTCTGAGGAGGGACCTATGAGGAGAGATCTCCGAGTATGGAGTCCCGTCTCCCATCCCTCGGAAACAACTGCATGGGCCAGCGAGCGGTGGAGGGGGTTAGAGGGGGGAGACGACGACGACGGGGGGCGGGGGGGGGTGGACCCGTGTGTCACATGTTGGGTCACATCTGGCCGTTAGTTCTTACTGTGGAGGGCGCAGCACACCCTCACCAACACAGCAGGATTTTGACCCTCACTCAAAATGTCAAAATGCAATATGTGTTTAATAGATTACTGTTAAAAGTATATGCTGGGGCCGGGCAGTGGCGCTGGAGGTAAGGTGCCTGCCTTGCCTGCGCTAGCCTAGGACAGACCGCGGTTCGATCCCCCGGCGTCCCATATGGTCCCCCAAGAAGCCAGGAGCAACTTCTGAGCGCATAGCCAGGAGTAACCCCTGAGCGTCACAGGGTGTGACCCAAAAACCAAAAAAAAAAAAAAAAAAAAAAGTATATGCTGTTGTGTGAGTGTTCGTCTGTTTTGGCAGGTCACTGCGTGGTGTGGCTCTCTGACTCTCACAGTTTAAAATTTTGGCTCTTTGTGTTGAACTTGTTCGCCATCCCTGTCCTGGGCAAATAATGTATCTTCACTGTACTTCAGGCACTTGATCAGTAAAATGTAGAAAGTACATTACAGTTGTTATGCGATTTCAGGGAGAACCATATGAATTAAAATAAATATAATTTGAAAGAGTACTTGACATATAAGAACTCTGGAAATAAATGTTTTATTGTGGTCACTGCATTAGAAGAAAGGAGGAAGACAAACTGTATCAAATTGAATTACACAAAATATGACTCAAAGGTTTAGGTTAAAGTGAAGTCATAGGAGAGAGTGAATGTACCAGTACTTGAGTTTTAGAAATTTTCTGTAGTTGGATGCTAATAAGCCAAGATAAAGGGGTAATTTTTAGACTTTCTAATACATTAATAGCAGAAATATTTCAAAAATATTTGAAAATTTTTGTTCAAATAGTTGTGTTACAAAAACTATTTTTAGATTTATTTTGTTTCTTGTGTGCTTGTCAGGCAGGATCATTGAAAAATAACTATTAGTATTAGTAAATGGTCCTAATTGGAATTTTAGAGGCATTATCTTATTGAATACCACAAAATGTAGGGACAAAACACATCACATTAATAGAAGAATTGAAGTAAGATAAAACAGGATAATAATAATACTCAGTAACAGATCCTTCATGAGGATTCAGCACAAGAATATATTATGTAATGTGGTGTGAAATATAATAAAATAAACTATTGATTGTAAGTGAAATTACAAATCCAAAAAAGAACACTATTTTCCACTTTTCCTTTTTTTTTCTGATTCAATGTAGTAATATCAGGAAGTTTTCATATGCTTTTCAATAAAATTAAATGTTCTTATTTTAAGTACACATGTTTCACAAATGTAATACATAGGCTAAAATGAAAATTTGTTTAAAAAACAAACTCCCTTAAACAAGGGTGGGTTAGTTCTATGTTAACTAGGCCCATAAATAAAGACCTATTTGCTCTTTTTTGAAGAGGAAGGAAACAGCTCAAGAGTGACTTATGAGTTGAAACTCATTTCTTCAGGATTGAAAATTATGAGTCCTTTTAAAAATGGGTGCTAATGGTTCTGATGTGTGTGGAAGGAAAGAATAGGGAAAAGAAAAGGTGAACTTGGAACTTGGAAAGGGCCTTTCTCAATGAGAGTTCTCTCATAGAGTAAATTTATTTTTCATTGGGAATCTCCAACAAACATAAACCTATTAGTTGATTCAGAAACCATATTTCCCCTGTTCCTATTATATTCCTTTGTTTGCTTTTGACTAGAGTTGACTGATAAGTGCAGCACTGGCAAGAGAAGTGGGTAAATGGAATAGAAATCACAGACTCTACAAAGTCCTCAACTGCTGTTCCATTACTTTCAATTCTTTGTCTAGTTTTTTTTTTAAATAATGTCTCTTGCCCTACTATGCAAAACAATTCCATTTTCTTACTGTAGAAAAGGACTCTTCTCATGACTCCTGACACCTATTCATCTCTTATAAAAAAAAAAAAAAAAAAAACCTAACCAGGGAATAGTCACAAAATATGTGCTTTTCAAACTGAAACCAAAAAACAAAACAAAACAAAAAAAAAACAGATGAAGAAATACATAATTACATATCATTTGAATCAGCAAAGAAAGAAAATTATATATTTGTATATATATATTTAGACTAAATTTTTGTTTGTTTGTTTGTTTGTTTTTGGGTCACACCTGGCAGTGCTCAGTGGTTACTCCTAGCTCCATGCTCAGAAATAACTCCTGGTAGGCTAGGGGGACCATATGGGATGCTGAGATTTGAACTGATGGCCTTCTGCATGAAAGGCAAACACCTTACCTTCATGCCATCTCTCCAGCACATAGACTGAATTTTTAATGACTAATTTAGCAAACTTGCTTCAAGTATGAGTGTCCTTAATAAATGCTACTTGTTTTATTATTTTTATCAGTTATATGCATTATATATTTATATCAAAGTTATCAGAATTTTAAGTTCTGATACTATAGAAAATATAATGAATAGAGGCCAGAGCAATAACATAGCGGTAGGACATTTGTCTTGCACACAACTGACCTGGAATTGACCTGGATTCTATCCCCGGTGTCCCCAAGCCAGGAGTGATTTCTGAACGAATAGCCAGGAGAAACCCCTGAATGTCACCTGGTGTGGCCCAAAAACCAAAAAATTAAAATTAAAAAACCAAACTAGGGGATGGAGTGGTGGCGCAAATGGTGGCAGATGCCTTGCCAGCACTAGCCTAAGACGGTCTGTGGTTCGATCTCCTGGCATCCTATATGGTCCCATGTTGTGTATGTAAATATTTTATGGGATTATTATGTTACTGACCTACCCTGATTGGTGATTTTGCCCTACCCTAGGGTGTGACCTGGCATTCTGCCCCCACCCTAGGGTGGTACCTGATTCTGCTTCCACCATTGGGTGGTATCTGATCCCACCATTGGGTGGTACCTGATACTGGGGGATAAAAACAAGGGTCTGTGGAAGGCGAGGAGTGGTTGGCTGAACTAAGGCTGAGACCTGGGACTTCAGTCTTGTGCACCGAATAAAGCTAATATTTCCACAAGCCTGACTGTCTGTGAACTGTTTACCCACCGTTTCACCTCAGAACTGTCGGCTGGACGGGGTGGCAAATGCTGGAGCTGGAGGGGAAAGACCTCATCCTCCATCCCTCCATCAGTCAACCTCTTCAGGGGCTGACTTGCAACAGTCCCACAAGCCATGAGTGATTTCTGAGCACATACATAGCCAGGAGTAAATCTCTGAGCATCACTGGGTGTGGCCCCAAAACCAAAACCAAAAAAAAAGAAAAAAGAAAAAAGAAATGAAGGGAAAAAAAGAAAGAAGGAAGGAAGGAAGGAAGGAAGGAAGGAAGGAAGGAAGAAGGAAGGAAGGAAGGAAGGAAGGGAAAGAAGGAAAGAAAGAAAGAAAGAAAGAAAGAAAGAAAGAAAGAAAGAAAGAAAGAAAGACAGAAAGAAAGAAAGAGAAAGAAAGAAAAAGAAACAGAAAGAAAGAAAGAAAGGAAGGAAGGCAGGAAGGAAGGAAGGAAGGCAGGAAGGAAGGAAGGAAAGAAGGAAAGAAAGAAAGAAGGAAAGAAAGAAAGAAAGAAGAAAGAAAGGAAGGAAGGAAGGAAGGAAGGAAGGAAGGAAGGAAGGAAGGAAGGAAGGAAGGAAGGAAGGAAGGAAGGAAGGAGATACATTGAGTAGATCTCTTGCATTACATAATTAAGGATGGGGCTGGATGGTGGTGGATGGCGATGGATTTCTTTCTGCCATCCCAGGCCACGTGGCTCCGCATCCCCATTTAGCCAGCGGGTTCCAGGCCCAGGTAATCGGAGTAATCACTCACTCACAGGCAGGCGTCAGGAAGCAACAACTTTATTCATGCCCTATCCACCACATGTGTGTGGCCTACTCATAACCTTTCAAGCGTTCAGCCATTCTTGGCTAGCCCTGCGTCTTAACTCACTTCAGCCATCTTCAGGGCCAAAGGAAACGGCCAAAAGGGCCGAATTCCCTCGGTCCCAGCCTTATCTAACTTTTCCAAGACCCCTCCCAGGAATGGGAGGGTCTTGCAGGAAAGGTTACACCTAATATTCAGTTCCCAAGACCCCTCCCAGAAATGGGTGGGTCTCAGGTACACTACATAGATCAACTTTCTTTTTTTTGGGCCACACCTGGTAATGCTCAGGGGTTACTCATGGCTATGTGCTCAGAAGTTGCTCCTGGCTTGGGGGACCATATGGGACACCCGGGGATCAAACCGCGGTCCGTCCCACCGCCCAGCCCCAGATCAACTTTCTTAACATCTAGGAGATTGTGAATAAGAAGAAAGAAAGAGAGAGAGAGAGAGAGAGAGAGAGAGAGAGAGAGAGAGAGAGAGAGAGAGAGAGAGAGAGAGAGAGAGAGAGAGAGAAAGATACATTGACTAGATCAACTTTCTTAACAAGGCATCTAGGAGATTATGAATAAAATATATCCCAAAATATTGTTATTAACATTTTGTATGTCGTGAATAACTTATATTTGATGTATATTGTTATCAATAGTGAACTTGAAGTTTATTAAGCCCAGGTAAATCTATTCTATTAGGCATAGCCTTCTGAATCTTTATTCTGTAGTGATCTTTCATAAGGATTTTATTTAATTAACTAGATTGGCTGTGCTTTTCATATTCTCTCCTCATGCTGCCCCTCTCTTTTATAGATTTGGTGCTAGTTTAGGACAAAATTACCGGAATATTTTTGGCAAAAAGTAATACAATTTTTACCCCTGCATCACATCAAACATCAAAGTTTCTGGTGTTAGGAGTACAACATTGTTCTTTTGTTGTCCTTTATTTTATTGAATTTTTTTTTGTTTTTGTTTTTGGGTCACACCCGATGATGCTCAGGTGATACTCATGGCTATGCTCTCAGAAAATGCTCCTGGCTCAGGGGACCATATGGGACACAGGAGATTGAACCCAGGTCTGTCCTGGGTCAGCATCATGCAAGGCAAACGCCCTTCCGCTGCACTATCGCTTGACCCCACGTCCTTTTCAACTTCTTGAATGTTTATTTGGTTGAGTAGTTGGTTTTTGGGCCACCACCGAGCAGAACTCAGAACTTCATAATCATATGCAGTACTAGAGATCAAATTGGGATCTACTGCATGTAAGACAGGCAACCTTAAATTTTATATTTTTCTGTCCCCCGATTTCTGAAATGTTTGTTTGAATTTCACTTAACTGTCTCATCACACAAATTTTACCTTTTTGGTTACAAGAATATTTGTAATTGTGGCATTACAGCAGCCAGTTTTCAAATTGGGATGGTAGAGCTTGAAGAAGCAAAATTGTACTTATATTTGTGCTGAAATAGTGAAAACTTACCAATTTTTATTGAAAACATTTGATTCAAATCAAATTGTTATACACACAAAGAAAATAAAATGGGGTTTGACTTGAGGAGTTATATTTCAATGACAATCAAATGTACAAGTTTTATTTTCCTCTTTTTAAATTTGTCTTCTATTATTTAATCTTTTTCAGAATAGATGGTCTCTAGAATACTCTATAGCACAAAAATGATCACTTAGGTGCATATATAGACATAGCTAGGGATAAATAGAACTGTTGACTATCTCCATGCTTATAGACATCCCTATATTGCTCCCTTATTTCAGAAATCATATTCTGAATTAAATGGAGTTGATACAACTTCATGTTTAGTCATTTAAAAGAGTGAAACTGAATAAGTCAAAAGCCAAAGTTGAAGACAATTGTCTACTTTGTTCTGAATTCCGTCTTCAGTACAATCTTGTCCACAACCTCTACCCTAGAACTGCTGCATACGGCACTAATGGGTCACAACATTTAGATTTAATATAAAATATTACTTTTCCCTTGGACTTTTTACACCCTTGATGGCCTTGGGTTTCTTAGAAAGATTTCCATTCTCACGCTTTTTTAATGCTAATGGAACTCATTTGTGTTACAAATCAATTACTGCCATTTTCTTCTATGAGGTCCAGATGTCACACTTAGCCCAGTTTATCCCTGATTACACAATTGGAACTCTAGCCCTTACAAACATATTTGTAAGATACAATTTACAAATATACTTACGATTAGAAGATAGTCTTTTAAACAGTAAGTCAATAATGTTTACTGAAATAATTGTGTTCACCCATGATTCTTGTTTTAGAATATGCCAATTAAGTTAAACATTTTTTTTACCCTGTGGATTTATTCATTTGAAATTTTTGAGTTTTTTCTCATCTAGGGTATCTTTACTTATATTTTTGTAATTATTATAAAAATTGACATATATTGGATCACACAAGTGGTGCTTTGTTGGAATTACTTTCAATTGTTTTTTGGAGATCACTCTCAGCTTCAGTTGGGTGCAGGGCTTACCCATGGGTTTCCCTGCATGTAGCGTGTACACGCAACCCATTGAACTAGCTCTCTGGTTCCCACGCTCACACTTTAAATTTATTTTTCAGTGTACTAGATATGATTACAGAAGAATGGTTGATAAAGATATGGCATTATCAACAAGTGGATACCCTTTTGAACCTCAGAAATACGAAAATGCTTAACACATGTATGTGTTAAGGAAGTGTAGATGTGGTAACCATATTTTTCAGGTAGAATGTTTATTGTAGCAAAACAAATTGATATCCTGGAGAAATGCAGATTAGCTGCTATCAAGTTCTTAGGTGATATAGTTGAGGATTTTCTGGTAATCTACTAAATTTTAGGCCCAAGTTCCCTGGTAAAGATAGTTTATGACTCCTGAATTAAATGCATAAACTAGCAATCCAGTTCTAGGTCTGGAATTGCTTCAATACTACCCACGCTGTTAGGGTCTGAATTCAAAGAACAAGATCACATAATTGAAATAAAGCAAAACAAAGTTGTATTCTGTCAACCAACAAGCTACAAACTGACCTAACAGGGCCACCTCATGCAGGAAGTGACCCCCCTGAAGAGTCACAAGCCAGGTTATACGGACTAGAAACAGAAAGTCTTGATCTTTAAGTTGATTGGCTGTTGTCTAGGGTGTTTCATTATGTCCTTTTATGGCCAGATATTTAAGGCGGTATATTGTGGCTTATAGAGTCATGGGGTCTGTGTCATTATTGTTGGGATAGAAACTTAGCCCTTAAATGGAACTTAGCCTTGATAGTCTTAAATGGAAACTTTTGGTTGACAAAATGGAGTCCCTTCTGCTCCAGGCTTCACACACAACCCAGAGAACTCAGTTTAAAAGATACATAAAATACTAGACAAAATATTTACTTGAATATAAATTAGAATCTCAAACCAATCAAAAGTGAAGAAAGCAATTTTTGAAAGAAAGTTAAATAAAACTCCAATGTAATTCTTTTATTATTTTGACCTTTGCCATGCTAGAACTTTTGACTAAACAAAAATTAAATACAGGGAGGCAGTGTTTTGAAGTAAAGTTGATTTCAGAGAATTGTTTTCCAAGGTTAAAAGGGAGAAAGAAAATGATTGGATATAAAATTGAAAGGAATACTTTGTGTCAGATGTTAATGTAATTTAACTAGTAATCAAAAAAGATAGCTTGCAGAAACTTAAACTTTAAGCCAAGAAGTAAAACATTTATGAGTAAAGATAGGTTTGCTGTGTGGAAAATCAAGGTTTATTTTAACTACTTAGGTATTATTGGGATTTTAATGATGTATGCATCATAGTAGCCGTCAGCATTTTATACAAGAGAATTAAAGAAGGGATAGGCATTTTACTGCTAGTTTTAAATTTTTTGCTTGCTTATGGTTCTTTAATTAAACAAGCTTAGGTTAGTATATTTCAATGTGTCTTTTAAGTTATATTATGCATTTTATGTAGCATATAGGTGATAACAAAATGAATTTATAATTATTTCTCTAGTTCTTGAATTCTATTGTTTGGAGATAATCTCTTTGTGAATTTTATTTTTAAAAGAGACTTTATGTTAGAAAATATTATATTGGAAAATATTACATTATAGAAAATAATTACCTGCATTTATACTGAAAAGATATAACAAATATCTTTATCAAAATGAAAAATTACCTGAATACACCTGGCACATTTAATTGAAATGAAACAACTCATTACTGGAAAATCTAAAACTCTTAGCACACTAGGAATAAACAAAGTTTGATTAATTTGGTAGAGGGTTACCAAAGTACCCAGAGTAAATGTCATCCTCTATGGCAAAGTGTTAAAAATATATAAATGATATGTTTACATTATACTTTTATATTATAAATATTCAAAACATTGAAAAGATATTTTAGGGATACAATAATTTTCACAAATTTCTTGTCACTATACTTTTTTTTTTACTCTCTTCCTTATTTTTTTTCCTTTTTAAAAATAATTTTGTGGGGACTGGAGAGATAGCATGGAGGTAGGGCATTTGCCATGCATGCAGATGGACAGTGGTTCAAATCCCGGCATCCCATATGGTCTCCTGAGCCTGCCAGGAGCGACTTCTGAGCATAGAGCCAGGAGTAACCCTTGAGCACTGCAGGGTATGACCCCACAAATATTTTAGCTCCCACTTACCTGTAAACAAAGGTATTCTGATCAGCTATTATCAACTATGTGATTGCTGTTCTTTCAATAAAGTACATATTTAAAAATAATATTTTATCAAATAACTGAAATTACAAAGTTATTCATAATTGAGTAACTGAAATTACTCAAATATTCATAATTGTTTGAATTGAATGGTGAATTCATATCAAATGAATAACTCAAAGTTATTCATAATTGTTTCAACACCAATAATTCTTTCCAGTGCCCACTTTCTTCACCAATGATCTATTTTCCCTCCAATTTCTCTTTTAGAAAAAAATTTTAGGGGCTTTCTGCTTTTTGATACATTTATCATTGGGCATCCTGCATATCACTTTAGTGTTTATAGTTTAATTTTTAACAGAAAGATTATTTAATCTGAGTTAAATGAGCATACCTTACATGTTAAAAGAAAGGTATTATCTACCAATTTATATTCAAAATATAATAAATCTTCATTTACTTTACCTGATTTTGCTAGTGGAAAACAAATGGGTTGCAGTTGTTTAGTTTAATTTAATCCTAAATGCTAAAATGATCCTTAAAGTATGAATTCCTTATCAAATGAAAATAGAATAGGCAAAGCTGTGCTAGGTCTTTGGTAATTTAGGGTCTGTTGAATTCCTAAGTAAAAAAACACACATTTTCCCACCTCTCTTGTTGTTTTCTGAATATATATTCAGAGAGGAATAATAATGCATGAAATTCAGAGCCAATGTTACTAGTTTTTTTATGTTAGTTTGGCACTATCCTGATCATTTGTATATTTAACATTTTTAGGCACTCGATTGTAGTCATCTGCCAGATGCCTAATGCACATATATAAAATGATCCTCCAACAGTAGTCTCTTTCCTATAGACTGTATGAAATTGTAAGAATAATTCAGCTTTTGCGGTTACCAGGGCCAGATATCTTTGCTTGTTAATGTTTCGAGTTGCATTTCATTGCAATGCAGGTCTTAGGTTCTTTTTACAACCTCACAGATGTTTGTGAGATGTATAAAGTCTGGACACATATTGAAATAAATTGCATCTTCTTTCTAGCTCATAATCTCTATTTTTTAATTAATAATTTTTATTTTGACCAAAGTGGATTACAAATCATTCACAGTAGTATTTCAGGTACATAGTGACATTGAATCGGGGCATTCCCACCACCAATTTTGTCTTCCCTCCACCCCTGTTTCCAGCATGATTTCTCTATCACCCTCCTTTGCCCCCCCCCCCCGAGCTTCTAGTATAAGTGGTCCCCTCTGTGTCTAACCTGTTGTAGATTGGGTATTGTTTCTGTTGTAGTTGGCTTTGGAATTGGTGTTCAAATCTTATTGTATTTTTTTTTACTCAATGTTTATAGGAGTATTTGGTCTTGGTGCCCTCCATTATTTCCCCCTTAATTTGTGAGGCAGAACAAGATGGTTCAAGGTATGTGTTTCTATTTGAAACTAAGAGAAAATAAAAGTAAAGAGAAGAGAAAAAAATGGGGGGGGGGCAAAAATTCAAACAAGCAGAAAAACAGGAGGAGTCCTTCTAGAGACTATAAATCTCAGTTTAAGGAAAGAAAGGGGAAAAGGAAGGAAAACATAAAAATAATACAGGAAAAACCAAACCCAAAATAAAACAAAACAAAAACTAAAAACCTGAAAAGCACCACAGCAATACTGACAACAACTGAACACTAACCATGGTCCTGAAATAAAGATGAATCAAAGCACAGGTAAAAAAAGAAAAAAAGGACAAAGAAAAAAGTATGTAAAAAACAAAAACAAAAACAAAAACATAAGCATCAACATGTACCAAAAATTTTAAAGAAAAAAATCTAATTTGTGCTACTTTTTTTTTTTTTTTTGCATAGGCACAGTAAAATTTGGGTAGATTAGAAAGGGAATTCCCTTAGCCTAAGAGATACAGGGTTCCAACGCCCCTGAAGTATACTGTCATGGGTATAACTACAGGCTCTGTTACTCTCCCCTAGATCCTTTTGTGATGTCTGGAAGTTTTCCGCTCCATCATGGATGATAAAAACAGGCCTCCGTAGCTAGTGATCTTGTTATTTGCACATGTCATAGAATGGAGTCTTTTTTTTTTTTTTTTTACAGTTCCAGAAGTTCTGTTTCATCATTGTTGTTTTAATCAGTCTTCTGTAGTTGGTGGTCTTGGTTTTTGCATCTATCCCAGGATAAAGCCTAGGAGAGAGTCATTATGTTTCTAGAAGTTCTGCTCAGGTGCAGTTGTCTCAGTCAGACCTCTGGAATTAGAGATCTTAGTTGTTGTACAGGTCGTAGGCCAAAGCCTAGACTAGGGTCTTTTTTTTTATTGGTCATGGGATAGGTTCTTCCCAGTCATGGTGGTTACAGTCAGTCTTCTGTAGTTAGCGATCTTGGCTTTTGCACTGATCAAAGGATGATATGTCATCTGATTTCATCTTATTGTTAGGTGTTGAGATGAGACAGCCAGATCTTAGATCAAGTTATTGCCATTTCCGCATTGTGGGAATGTCATACTAAAACTGGTGCTTATTGGTGTCAGAGCAGTATTAAGTATTAAAGTTCCGGAGGGAGTTTGGTTCCTGGAGCTGTTGCGGAGACCTGTCGGTTCTACGTCTGAGATCTAAGGTTCGGGTTGGATGGTTACTGTCTAGTCACATGGAGTCTAAGTTGGGACCACATGACATATGTTCAAGGTAGGAGGTGACCCTGTATTGCAAAAAAGTATGAGCTCTTATCCCTAGGTGATAAGAGCTTGTTTTTATATGTAAAATCTCCCCCTTTTTAGTATGCCTTTGCAAAAGGAAATGGTGCTATCTTATATTGCTGCTACATTTAGGAGTGACATCCGGCTCCATCTTCTCTGTGCCCTGGTTTTGACCTAAGCTTTAATTCCTGATTTTACCCCGGTAGAGCTCAGGGGACCCTTCTGTAAAATTCTTCAAGACTAACAATAGTTCTTGGAGGACAATTTAGTGTTGTGATTCAAACCCCAGAGTCTGGCACACAGAGCTGGTGTACTTGTCTTTTGAGGTATCTCAAGAGTCTCTTGAAAAAAATTGGGGGGCATAACCAGTAGTACTTACCACTTACTCTTGACTCTGTGCACAATAATTACTCCTGGCATGCTCGGGGGACCATATGGGATGCTAAGAATTGAAACTGGGTGGGCATGTGCGAGGCAAACACACTATTTGCTTTGCTATCGCTCAGGCCCCCTTTGAAAAAATTTTAATTGGCATTGCAGGCAAGATAAAAATGTATCTATAACCTAATTTTATAATGCACAGCTATAGAGAAAGAGTAGTCTTATTTACATAAATTATTTAAAAATAGACATGATTATCATGGAAAGATCCACAAAATCTCAATTAATATACAACCAACAATTTAGAAAATCATTTTGATGAAAACCTTATAAGCAGTTCATAGATTTAGTTTATTACTCTACTATACACTAGTAAATTTATACAAATTAAGTAAATAAAACTTTTGATTAAAATAATTTATTATAGTGACTGGGGAAAATTTTAGATTTGATCATAATTGGAAAATGATAGCATTATTTTCTGATGACATTATTTTTTCTTTAGCTCTACCAATTCTAATACCAACTTTTTAATCCTGTTTCAGGAAATTACACTTAAGGTATGTGCTTGAATCAAAACCCAAAAACTTTACTGTGCCCTGAATAGATCATGAAAATTCATAGGAAGAAAATTTTAAATGCATTGTTATTATAAGTGTGATAATTATAACCAAGTTTATAATTATCTAGCATAGCAATTAAATCCTCATCAACATTTGAAATAAACTTAACATAGGCAGGAATAGTCAGCGCTTAATTATTTTTGAAATAATTAAGAAATAAACTTAGTGCTTTGTTATATAGGAAAGTGGAAATGAAGTTGCTGTCCAGAAACTTCTCCTATTCGTTCTATGATCCTGAAAGTTAATAACATTGCCAATGATTGACAGTGAAAATACTGCTTAATTTTTGACTTTTGTTTATTAGCTTTTGTTTAGTACCACACATAGGACACTAGGGAGTTGCTTACTACACAATATCTGGGTCCCAGTGAGGGGACTCCCACTTGCAAAATAAATGCCCCATTCAGTCCTTAGAGATATCTTCCAACCTTCCAAAAGAACCTCCTAAGGTTTCTATTCACTCCTAATAGAACGTGAGCACTAATTGGCACTGTTTTTATACACTCAGTCAACTTTGTGATCTAGATTCAACATAAACTCATGCTAGTGATTTCACAGTGTACAGTTGAAAGCCCAATTGTTCATATGCACTTGTTCAAAACACCAGGGACAAACAAAATACTTCTTGAGATCAAATATGGTCCAATGACTATGTTATTGTATTAGCACATAGCATGAAACAGAAATTATTTTGTAGTAACTGTGAGTAATGGAGATACATTTTGAATAAGAATCATCACACACATATGAGTTATGGGAAATTTTCTTCTGTTAGTATATCTGAGTACCTTGTCTGCATCAAACAGATAAAATATCTGTTATGTATATATAATATAGATATTTATAAAAATAAAGCAAAACGTGCAGTTAATTATCTTTGACTAAGTTAAGTTGCTCAAAGTGCATGCAACTAGATTTATAGTTTTTTTCTTTCTCATGCGCAAGCAAGCCCAGTGTTTAATTATAAAAATGAACTATGAATCTCTTGCTCTAATAAATTGCCTAATTGGCACTCCCTGATCTTATATGAGCACTTAATGTCTTTTTCCTCTTTGGTTTTGAGACAATTTTTATTTTCACCTACTCTGGCACATTTCCAGCAATTCAGACTGGAAATAAAAGCTTTTCTTTGCCTTCTACTCATTTGATTGCAGGATGTTGGTAACTTTCCAATAGCCCATCAGCAAAGTGGCAGCTGTCTTTGATAGGAAGTATTCATGATAACTGCTGGATAAAGTTACCTTTCCACTAATATGTGCCCAGTTTCCAGAAATGATCATTTTCACATATATTTTTTCTCCATGCAAATTTGGAGTTCACTCCTTCACCCATGGGATATGATACCTATTTGCAAATATTCAACATCTGGTAAACTTTTGTTTTATGTCATCATACTCTGACTAATGTGTTATAAATTTTTTAAAAGTCCCTTCATTTGCTTAGTTATGCAATGAACAGAATGAATTTATGGTAGAAGAATGACCCATCTAAGAGCAATATTAATCATTTTGATATGCAAAACTATTATATGAGATACTGGGATAGGGTACAAATGGAAGAAAAATCAGATCATAATATTATTTTTAAATAAATTTTGTAAAATATTTATTTGGAGTTTAGTAATCTATCAGCTAAATTGCTGACCCTCTGATCAATTTATTCTTTATGATTGACAAATGTTTTAATAGATGTTAGAGATGGTAAGTAGGAGAAAAAACAAGAATATATATGTCAGGTATAAGAAAATAAACAAGTAAGGTTATTTATTCAAAATATTATATTATAATATAAAAGAATATATCATATTCTTGTTCATTTAATTAAGAATCTAAGAGAATTTTTACATTCCACAAATAATACTGAATTAAAAAGAATATAATAACAATGGGCATAACTTGCCTTCATTATTTTACTTAGTGACATATAACATTCTAATCATTTTATATATAAAATTCAAATAAATAGAGTAAAACATATATACATGCAATGGTAAACTTTAGCTCATTTAAGAAAACATCACATACATACATACATATTTCAAATTTATAGATGATATAATACATCTTTGATTTATAGCAATATTACAGCCACTTATAGTAGCATGAAGGTTCTAGAATAAGTTGAACAGCAACTAGCTTATATCAACTTTCATAGCATCAGAAATTCTACTATGCTTATAAATCCTAAAAGAAAAAAGTAATTTTTTTTGTGTTTTCTTTTTATGATACCATTATTTATATTTTATTGTTTAGAGCAAGTATGAAATAGCACAATTAAAGTTTTTATCCAGATACATTTTATCTTCCTCCAAGTTAGTAGTTCCTAGCTAAGAGTTGAAGAGGAGCTTATATGGATGATTATTCAGCTGTCTCCTGTTTGTGTATATAGTTCATCACTTACAATTGTCACATAGGCTCTATACCAACAGGATGGAGGACAAAAGAGATCTGTGAAATGACTTAATAATGTTATAGCATTCACCAAGAACTATTATTCAATGGTCAGATTGATCAATTAAATGATGAATAATGAAGACATACAATAAACTTTCTAAGATTAAATGATTATATTGGGGCAGGAGCTGTGGCACAGGCAGTAGGACTTTTGCCTTGCTTGTGCTAACCTAGGATGGACCATGGTTCCATTTCCTGGCATTCCATATGGTTCCCCAAGCCAGGAGCGATTTCTGAGTGCATAGCTAGGAGTTACCCCTGAGCGTCACCGGGTATGGCCCAAAAACAAACAAAAAAAAGATTAAATGAGTATTTATATATGATTTATATATACAAGCATTTATGTTATGTGGGTATAACTTGTTACTATCCATTTTATAGTGGCTTTGGGAAAGTTAAATAATAGATGTCATCAGTAGCATTTTAAAGGCAAACTGTGCAAAGAAACAGTACTTTCTAGAGTTGTAAATTTTGTAGTTCTAAAATTACAGAAAGTGCCTTCTGGCTTCCCAATGTTATAGTAGTGCACCTTTGTAAAAATAACCCAGGAGAGAATAGCTCAGCATTAAAGCACTTTCTTCACGTGTGTGATCCAGGATTCCATTTCCATCATACTTTTAATTACTTTATTTAAGCACCGTGGTTACCAAATTCTTCATAATTGAGTTTCAGTCAAACAAAGTACACCACCTTTCTCTGCTGCATGTTTCCTTTCACCAATTTCAATTTTTCTTCCCTCTCCCTCTGCTTGCCTCTGGGCCATACAATTTACTTCTCTCTCTCTCTCTCTCTCTCTCTCTGTCTCTCTCTCTGTCTCTCTCTCTCCTCTCTCTCTATCTCTCTATCATTTTCACACTGTGGTTTGCACTAGTGTTAACTATTGTTAACGAAAGGGTACCGTGTATATCACTTTATCCTCTTTCAACACCCCTATTTGTTCAGAGTGATCAGTGCCTACTATCCTTATTATAGTGGACCTTTCTCTACTCTAACTGCAATCCTGGCTCTTTGACGCAAGCTTTCTGTCATGGACTGGTCCTTCTGGCCCTCATCTCTATTGTCTCTGGATAATTTTAAATAATTTTTATTTTAACCAAAGTGGATTACAAATAATTCATAGTAGTATTTCAGTTGCATAGTGACATTGAATCATCTGGATATTTTATCTTTTATTTTTTCTTATATTCCACAAATGAGTAATATTATTCTATATATATCCCTCTTCCTCTGACTCATTTCATTCATCATAATAATAGCCATATTCATCCATGTATAAGCAAATTTCATGGCTTTTTTTTCTAACAGCTGGATCATATTTCATTATATCAATGTACCAACAGATTCTTTAGCCACTCATCTGTTCTCGGGAACTTGGATTGTTTCCAGATTTTGACTATTGTAAATACTGCTGCAATGAACACAGACATATAGAGTTTTTTTTCTGCATGATGTTTTTGGCTTCCTTCAATATATGCCTAGGGGTGATATTGCTGGATCAAATGGAAGCTCTATATTTAGTTTTTTGGGAAATACCTTTATTGTTTTTCCAAAAGGCTGCACTGGTCTACAGTCCCATCAGCAGCAAATCAGAGTCTCTTCCTCTTTCCACTTCATCCATTCCAGCACCAGTTGTTCTTATTTGTGATGTATGCCAGTCTGTGGTATGAGATGATACTTCGTTGTCTTGATTTGCATCTCCCTGATGATTAATGATATGAAGCATTTTCTTTCATGTGCCTTTTGACAATATATTCTTCTTTGAGGAAATGTCTTTTCATTTCTTCTCCCCATTTTAGGTTGGGGTTAGGTATTTTATTCTGTGCTAATTTCTATCCATGTCTTTTATACCTTAGATATTAATCACCTATCTGATGTGTATTGAGTGAATAGTTTCTACCATCCTCTAGGTACTCTTTGTATTTTAGTCACCATTTCCTTTGAAACAGAAGCTTCTCAGTTTAAGGTAGTCCCATTTATTTATCATTGTTTCCACTAGTTTGACCCTCCCCACCCCACCCCACAAACATAAGCCCCAAAATCCAACAATGTGCTACAATGACCTAGTCTAGAGCAATCTGCAGGATATTGTTTTGGCACCCATGTCAGACAAACAGAATTTGTGGGAAACTTACAAAGAAGATATGTTTGCTGTAAACAAATTTCCTTATTGAAAAAAATAAAAAAGAAAGGAAACTTGGTATAAAATAATGATTAAAATAATTATAGTTGTAATACAAAAATACAGTATTTTCCATTTCCTATTACTGCCTTTCCAGATACTACTATCTGAATTGCCACATCAATATAAGCAAAACGCCTCATAACCTTCTTTAATGCATTCTAGCATACTTGTATTATTACAAGTTCTGTAATTGTGAATCCCAAAGTAATGAGAGTTACAGTCTGAATATAAAACACACTGCTTTTACCCCCTTGTAAAAAGTCATTTCTTAAAATTATCCTTTAGAGCTCTAAATTGCCTTCAATTTACTTCAAGCTAAGATAGTTATGCAGCCATGTAGGATATAGGGGAGTATTTATTTGTAAAATTTATTTATTTTTTTTAGTTTTGGGTCACACCCGGCAGTGCTCAAGGGATACTCCTGGCTATATGTAATATATAACTATACATTTACATAATATTTATATAAGAATATATTATTTATTATAACTGCATCATATTTATTCTATAATTAAGTTATATATAATTATATTATTATATAATCATGTATTTTTATTAACTGATTATGAAAATACTATATTTATATATATCCAGATTATATTGCCTTAATTCAATAAAACTTTCTGAATAACAATTATTTACTAACATGTGGTATATTTGTGAAATATAAAATAAAAAATGATATTTTTACAAACATATCAGATGAATAAAATGTACTTTCTACCTTGGAGCAAAGAAGAAAATGACACAGAAGGAAATGACAAGCTGACATATTTGCTATTTGTGTCCACCAGGCTTTTATGCCATGATTAAGCTCAATTTTTCCTGTAGCACTACTTCTAATAGCTCTCAAGATCCAAGCAGTGATATCCTGTTTTGATTTGGTATTTTGTGGTGACAGCTAACACAAGTTTGGATTTCAATCACATGTCATGCTAAGGGTCTTGGCATAAACTTCTTTAGTTCTTAATTAATATGATGGCTTAAGGACTTTATTGTCTTTAGTTTTTTAATGTGAAGAGTAAGATCTAAAGAATTTAAATGAAGAACCCTCAAATTTGAAGATAGCAAAGTTACTTATCAAACATGACTAACTGACTGACTGACTGACTGACTGACTGACTTACTTACTTACTTAAAGGATAGTTACATGACTTAGCAAGTATGACTCAGTATCTGCCTAATTCCTTGATACCTCTTAGAAGCTTATTTCCCTCTTCCTGAGATGGAAATAAAAAGTGCCTATAATGCAGGGTTGGAGTAAGAATAAATAAAATAAGAGAAAATTTTAATCATTTGGAATTACAATTAGATCATTTTTTCTGTTGTCAATAGATATTTTTAATTATTATAATAACATCTTCAAATAGCTTCAAAATTTATCTGTTCATTATACTTCTTTTCTTAATATAATTTTTATTTTAATCATAGTGGCTTACATATCGTTGACAATAATATTTTAGGTACATGTTGACATAAAATCAGGGGAATTCCCATCACCGAATTGTCCTCCCTCCACCTCCTTTCCCATCCTACCTCCCATATCCTCTTCCCTCACCCTTGGGGCTGCTAGAATAAGTGGTTCCCTCTGTGCCTACCTTACTACTTAGTGGTCTTACACCTGTTTGGTCTTGGTATCTCTCTTATTCTCCCCCCCCCCTAATTGGGAGGCAGGACAAGATAGTTCAAGTTATGTGGTTTTGTTTGAAGAAGAGAAAAGTAATAACCTGGGGGGGGGAATCAAATATTCCAGAAATAGACAGAGTCCTTCTCGAGGCTTTCATCCTTGATTTGAGAGACAAAGGGGAAAAAGAAGGTGAAACACCACAACAGTACTTAAAGAGGTGTCAAATAAAATGTCCAGTGAGCATTCCAAAAAAAATGTAAGCACCACATAAAAGCCTTGGTATTGAGATAAAAAAATAATGTGGCAGAGCACCTAAAGGAAGAAATGAAAAGAAGAAAATAAGTAAATAAATATAAATGGAGACATCAACTTCAATAGCCAAACCAAAACATATAAATCAACAAAAAATAGATAAATAATAGTAATAAACATTGTTTTGTGCTTTTTGCCTTTTTTCCCCCTCCTGTACATGCACAGTAAATATTGGGGTCATTCAAAAAGGAATTTCCTTTGCCTAAGAGATACAGGAATTCTCCACCCTTGAAGTACATTGTCATGGGATTAACTATAGACTCCTTTCAGGTTCATTTACTTTCCCCTTGATGCTTTTGTGGTGTATGGAAGACTTCTGCTCCATCCTGGGTGATAAAATCAGACCTCTGTATCTCTGTATCTAGAGGTCTCGGTATCAGCACGAGTCAAGTTGTTGAACTTATGATTATGTCTTTCTTTGTGGTTCTAGAGTTCTATTTCCTCAGTGTTGTTTTAATCCGTCTTCTGTGATTGGCGGCCCTGATCTTTGCACTGATCCTAGGATGGGGCCTGGAATAGCATCTTTTGTTATGTTTCCAGAAGTCCCATTCCGTTGGGAATGTCTCAGACAGACCTCTAGGACTAGAGATCATGGTTGTTATGCAGGTGGTAGCTCAAGCCCTAGACTAGGGCTTTTTTATTGGTCCCAAGATACATACAGTCTGGACATGGTTCTGTCAGCCAGTCATCTGTAAATCGCGATCTTGGCATAGGTCAAGTTGTTCCCATTTTCCTCGTTGTCAGGGTATCATATTAGGGCTGGCACTTGTTGGTGTCTGAACATTATTAAGGATGTCCCGGATGGGATTTGTTTCCTGTGGCTGTTGTGAAGAAGTGTGTCATTTCTATGTCTGGGATCCAGGGCTCAAGGCTGGACGGTTGGTGTCTAATCACCTGGGGTCTAAGTTGGGTCCGCATGACATATTTTCAAGGTGGGAGATGCCCCTGTATTGTAAACAAGTATGAGTTCTTATCCCTAGTAAATAAGAGCTCATTTTTATATGTAAGATTTCCCCTTTTTTTAGTGTGCCTTTGCAGGGAGAAATGGTGCTACATTATATTGCCGGTGCATATGAGGGTGGAAAGAGAAGAAAACAAAAACAGGTCACACACCCAAAAAAGATAAAAATAGAAATAAAAATATATGTGCTTACGTGCATATATATGAAAAGAAAAAAGATTTAAAAAATGAAGTAAAAATGTAATTAAAGGAACAAGGTGATGCAAGAGACTATCTTACATTTGGGGAAAGGCAGGTAAAGAGGTAGTGTAATACAGGTCTTATACTTATGATGGAGGTATAGGTTTCCCCATTGTCTTTTGAGATTTTCTTGTGGAGTGTGGGTTCATCACCCAATCCGACCTTCTTGAGATTGGCAAAAGATTCGCGGCAGTGAGGACTTGGAAAGAGTTCATGCATTGGGGATACTTTTATAGCTAAGTCCGGTTTCAAGTAACAGTCCACGTTAGGCAGGGTTGGTAAGGAGGATCGCGCAGCATGAGTCAGCAGGGGAGTTGGATGCCTTTTCTTGTAGGGGGCGAGGTGTGGGTTTGACTGGTTGTCCCTTCACTTGGGTGCTGGGTACTGGTTCGCTGGGGTAGGAGGTCATTCTTGATGCCTAATGAAATAGGAACTGAGGGTGAAGAGTTTTAATAAGGTGGAAAATCTGGAGGGGATTGAGGGGTGAAGGGATAGTCGGTTTTCCAAAGGGGGGAAAGTATATGGAAGGGGCTGGAAAGAAGAGAGAAAATTAATTAAAAAGAAAAGAAGAGAGAAAGAAAAAAAGAAAAAAAATAGTAAGAAGAGTAGAGAAAAGAGTGAGGGAATGCTAATTTGCTTGAATGTGTTCGATGAGTAGGGCCTGTAGTATAAGTCTGTAGGTCAGAGTTGCTGCTTCAGTGGTCTGGCTGGTCACATGCTTCAAGTCCTAAATTAAGGTATAACCTAGAGATAAAGAGTATGTTAAAGAGTTTTATCAGGACATTCTCGTAGGGCAAGCTGGGTATGGTATCTTGTGTGATTGAGCCCCAAGATGCAATCTTAGTTTGTCCACCCTTTGTAACCAAGAATGACTGTTTACAGAAAAGCTGAGAGGTTATTTTAAATATAGAAAGATTAAGGTATTAAAACATATTGTTATGAAATGGTTCCGTTGGAGTCAGTGATTTCCCATGGTATCCTTTACCTGTAATCCTGTATAAAATCCCTAAGGGCTTATTATGGGCCTTTGTAGTAGAAGGCTACTAGAGAAGTAGTACCACAGAAGTTGACTGTGGGCTTTTCATAGATAGCTGAAACTATCTTGAGAAAGGTTCCTTCCAGACCTATTTTGCTTAGTGTTTTCAACATGAATAGGTATTGGATTTTGTCAAATGCCTTCTCTGTATTGATTGATATAATCATGTGGTTTTTGTCTTTTTTATTATTGATGTGGTGTATGATGTTGATTGATTTGCGTATGTTGAACCAGCCTTGCATCCCTGGGATGAAACCCACTTGATCATGGTGTATAATCTTTTTTGATGTAGTGCTGGATTCGGTTTGCTAAGATTTTGTTGAGTATTTTTGTGTCTGTGTTCATTAGTGAAATTGGTCTGTAGTTTTCTTTCTTGGTGGTATCTTTGCCCTCTTTGGGAATCAGAGTGATATTAGCCTCATAGAAGGAATTGGGGAGGATTACTGTCTTTTCAATAGTTTGGAAGAGCCTATGAATCAGTGGAAGTAATTCTTCTTGGAATGTTTGATAGAATTCACCTGTAAAACCATCTGGACCTGGACTTTTGTTCTTGGGAAGTTTCTTAATTACTGTTTTAATTTCCTCCGAGGTGATTGGCCTGTTTAGGCTTTCTCAATCCTCCTTTTCTAATCTTGGAAGCTGGTATTTTTCCAAGAATCTGTCATTTTCTTTTGGGTTCTCTAGCTTAACTGAATGTAGTTGTTCATAATATGCCCTCATGATGTGTTGTATTTCTTGGGGTTCTGTTGTAATCTCTCCCCTTTCATTTCATATCCTGTTTTCCCTCTTTTTTTTTGGTGAATCTTGCCAGTGGTTTGTCTATCTTGTTTATTCTTTCAAAAAACTAACTCCTGGTCTCATTGATTTTCTGTATTGTTTTCTTAGTGTCTATGTTGTTTATTTCTGCTCTAGTTTTTAATTATTTCCTGTCTTCTTGTTGTGTTTGGGTTTCTTTGTTTCTGTTGTTCCAGCTCCTTAAGATCGTCCTTCAAGCTGCTAATTTTGTCGTTTTCTTCTTTCCTGACATGGGATTGTATTGCTATGAGTTTCCCCCTGATTACTGCTTTTGCTATGTCCCACAAGTTTTGACAAGTTGTTTTTTCATTGTCGTTTGTCTCAAGGAATCTTTTTATACTTCTTAAAGTTGAAAATGACAATATCTTCTCAGTATAGAAAAAGACAAAATGATTATGTACCATTAAAGAAAGCCAATATCATGAGAGTTAATTTTGAATGGTAAAAAACAGAGAAAAATTCAGGGTAAGTTTTGGGAAAAAATTGGAGAGAAAAGTTAATTTTTATGTCTACATCTCTATGCCTTTATAGCCCATAAACAAATTTGCATGAAGTTAATAAAGAATAAAGCTTATCCTAGTAATTTACTTTTAGTTTTGTCTCTGTATACATTTTATGATGACTAATACGGTTTTGAATATTTAGTATTTTTCTATGTTCAATATAGCACCTAATAAAAGTTTAAGTTGGAGAGATAGTACAGTGGTTAAGACACTTGCCTTGTATGCTGACGACACTAGTTTGATTTCTGGTATCACATGGTCCTCTGAGCATATGTGACCTTAGAGGTCCCTGAGAACCCTGGGTAGCCCAGGTAATTCCAACAATGCTGACATGAGCACATGCTTTAGCCATTTATCTTGAAAATATTGTAGTCCTGATTGGTTGAGGATCCATGGGAGTTGAGAGATCCACCAAAATAGTTATAAAAATTAAAAATAAAGTTCTATAATATTGGTTTTAACCTATTAATAAATTGATAATTCAAGTATAACCAGTATTACAATTATTCTTCATTACAGATACTAGTTTTTCAAGTAATATTGCTCTTAGTCAATTAAAGGTATGAGAACATTAGAAATTAGAGCTTTAGATTTTAGAAAAATCATTTTCAAAAAATTTTCTGAAATTTTTGACCCAAACTTTTACTTTAATAGTAAAAATATCAATCCCACTGACTTTGATAACCTATATATCTTTATGAAAAATACAGAATAGATTATCTAAATCAATGTATCTCTTAATAAGAATTAATGGCTTTTGGCTGGAGGATTTTTTCTGAAGAAATCTTGTTTGTCAGAATTAGAAACTGTTTCTTAGAAATAGAAATATCTGTTTCTTCCCTATGTATCATGTATGGTTAGTTGTCATCATGTAAAGAATATTTGAGCCCCAAGCAATAGGATAGTTGGTAGTGTGCACCTGCTCACTGATCTCATGAGTTCATATCCTGGTACTTTATTGGAACTCAGACCTGACAGAAATGATCTGAGTACAGAACCTGGACTAAGACCTGAACATCATCAGGAGTGGCCCTCCCTCCAAAAGGGAAATCAGACACAAATTTAACAATTTTTTGTAAAACTGTGAAACTCATTTTTTTTTCAAGTCTTAGTTATGCTCAAGGTACCATATGTGGTATTGGGGGAATCAATCCCATTTTGACCGTCTTCAAGTCAAGTGCTCTACCTGTTGTATTTCTTTGGCCCTATTACTTAATAAATGTGTTTACATAAGCATAAACTTTCAGGCAGGAGAGATAGCATGGAGGTAGGGCATTTGCTGTGCATGCAGAAGGACGATGGTTCGAATTTCGGCATCCCATTTGATCCCCATGCCTGCTAGGGCCGATTTCTGAGCATAGAGCCAGAAGTAACTCCTGAGTGCTGACGGGTGTAACCCCAACCCCCCCAAAAAAAAATAAGAATAAAAAATAAACTTTCACCATGATATTTTAATGTAATGTGGATAGCATGTAGGTCATATAAAATAGCTAAAGCAATGCTTTTTTCCAACATCAGTTCTAGAATATAAGCAAATATATGGTTAAATTTTCTAGAACCCGCCAATCTGATTATTTGTTGTTATTACAAGAAACCAAAGCACATTTTGTCCCTATTCTTTTAAAGCACATAACACATTTAATTATATCAATATTTACACATTGCTAAAAATTTGTATGATTGAATTGTACAAAGGATAATTTTTCTTTCATTTTTTATTACAACATCATGATTGGCAAAGTTGTTCACAATTGAGTTGTTTCAAGCATGCCATGCTCTTATAACAATCCCAATAATGTCCTCTTCCCTCCACCAATGTTCCTAGAGATCATTCTACTACTGAATTTTCCCCTTGTCTGGCAAATACAAACTTATTTCAGATTATTTGCTCCAACAAAAGGTAACAGAGTGACAAATAGAATTATCAGAAGATAATCACACTTTGTGGTGATTACTAATGATTTTAGCCAATATAAACAATGTTAACTCATTATTGTAAATGTATAAACTTCCTTAGCCATCTAGGAGTAATCATACCCCTATTCATCTACGAGAGGGCAACCATATGCAGTATTAGTGAGTGCCTTACTCTCTGACACATAAAGGGAAATAGAACTTGCCCTTTAGAGAAGCTTTATTAACACTTATTGCAAAATTTATTTCAAGGATAGAAATTCACTAAGCTATGTCTCTTCAGAAAGACCTGGACAGTTTCTTCACATTTGAGTGAGAATATAGATTGGTGTTACCAAAGCATTCATTTTGCTGAGTTTTTGTATTATGTTCCCCTATACTCTTCTGAACTTGCAGTTTTTCACTTGATGCATCTCTCATTCCATTGTATGTTAAGTCCCTTTATTGACCTTTCTGCTTTCAGTATTTTTTCTTTCTCTTTGGATTTTCGCTGTTTTTTTTTTTATTTTTGGTTTATTTTTTTCTTTTTCTTTCTTTTTTTTTGTTTTGTTTTGGTTTTTGGATCACACCCTGCTTTGCTCAGGGGTTACTCCTGGTTCTATGCTCAGAGATCACTCTTGGCAGGCTTGGGGGACCATATGGGATGCCAGGATTTGAACCACCAACCTTCTGCATGCAAGACAAATGCTATTTCTCCAGTCCTGGATTTTGCTGTTTTGAGATAATGTGGTTTAGAGTTTTCTTAGTTGAGTTTACTTTTGCTGAACCCTCAAGATGCTTGCATCTCAGTGCCTGTGACCCTCACTTTTGGAAAATTCTTGATTGTGATTTTTAAAAATATTGTTTCTTCATCACACTTGCCTTCTTGTTCTTCAGGGACTTTGATGATTCTTCTGTTATTTCTCCTAAACTCACTCCATAGTTCTTTGGTTTGCTGTTCATTTCTTTTCATTTACACCTTCTCTTTCATCCTCCTCATGTTAGATCTTCTTGATTTATTGTCAGTGTCTGTTATCCAGAGCTTCAGTTGAGCTTTTCTATCACCTACCAGGTCTTCATTTCAGTCATCTTAGATTATAGCAGCTTTTGTTTTTCATTTTTGACTCATGCTTTCTTGAACTTTGCTGACTATCTGTGCCATTCATTGTTTATTTGAAATCATCATGGTCTCAGTAAAAGACATTATCTGAGGATTTTCTGTTAAGGTTATGTCTATAGTTTTCAATCACTGAGCTTGAGGAGGGAGCTGCTATGTGTTCCTCCCATTACTATTCTAGTGTTTTTGTTGTGCTGGGGCATGAGTCTTTATAGTTAGACCCCTGGAAGATGCTAAGTTTGGGGTTGCCCTTTTTCTTCTCTGCCTGTCTTCACCAAATGATGGGAAGAATAAGTGTGAGCAGCATCTAATTATTGAGTGATCTATTACTTTATCACATAGGTAGCCACATGCTTCAGGAGCTCTGATTTGTATTAATGGAAAAGGTATTTGTCACTCCTTCCTTCTTGGAACTTTATTTTTTTAAAGTTCATAGCATGTTGACCATGTTCCCTAAAACTGTGTTCTTTAAATCAAGGAGAAGCCACTTGCTTTTTTATACCTGAAATTAGGTGTGATTTGCTTTCAATGATTGTAAGGAATTCTATAAGAAATACCTGATTTTTGCTACTAATAGACTTAGTGTAATATAATATCCTTAATATATATTACTATTTTTATATTAAACATTTTATATTATCACATATTTTCAACACAATAATATCATGTATTTAACTAATATAAGTGACTTTCAGAGTCTTAACAACATAGAATTAGGAAGAACATCTTAAAAATTGATGTATTTAATAAAAAATTTTAACACAAAATACAACCATATAATGTGCAATAGAGAAGAGAAAGTTTTGAAATGCTTTGGTTCATATCAGAATCATATGAATTGTATAACTAATAATCAAATATGTGTTTAAAATGCTTTAAATAAAAGAGTTGATATTGATGGAGTATAAGATACAAAATTCAACTACAAGTACTTAAGTAGTTACAAGACATTAAATTTAGCATTTTGACAGGTGAATAAATAAAGGAAATAGAATGATATCTGAAGTGTCTATAGAAAGAAAAAAGTGTTGGATTTTGATGGTCATTTCAGGATGTATTAGAAGAGGAAGTAGGACTTGAGTTGAGAACTTTAATTATAAAATTTTTAAATGAATATAATTAAGAAAAGATGGTAATCTAGGTGCCATCAATATGGGAATATGACACAGTGTTTTAAGAAGATCAACAACAAGAAAAATAAAAAACACATGATCATATCAATGGACTCAGAGAAAGCATTTGATAAGGTCCAACACCCATTCTTGATAAAAACTTTCAACAAGATGGGAATGACAGGAATCTTTCTCAATCTAGTCAAGGCCATCTACCACAAGCCAATGGCAAATATTATACTCAATGAAGAAAGACTAAAAACCTTTCCTCTAAATTTTGGTACAAGACAAGGCTGTCCTCTCTTACCACTCCTATTAAACATAGTACTGGAAGTACTTGCTATAGCAATTAGGCAAGAAAAAGATATCAAAGGAATCCATATATGAAAGGAAGAAGTCAAGCTCTCACTGTTTGCAGATTTCATAATACTATACTTAGAAAACGTGATGGACTCTACCAGAAAGCTTCCAGAAACAATAGATTAACAACTAATATAGCAATGTGGCAGCCTACAAAATTAACACACAAAAATCAATAACTTTTTTGTACACCAATTATGATAGGGAAGAAATGGACATTAAGAAAACAACCCCATTCACATTAGTGCCACACAAAGTCAAATATCTTGGTGTTAACTTGACTAAAGACATGAAGGACCTATACAAAGAAAACTCTAAAACTGTGCTCCAATAAATGTGAGGACATGTGGAAATGGAATCACATACCCTGCTCATGGATTGGCAGGATTAACATCATTAAAATGTCAATACTTTCCAAAACATTGTACAGATTTAATGTGGTCCCTCTAAAAGTACCCATGACATTCTTAAAAGAAGTGGATCAAACACTTCTGAAATTCATTTGGAACAATAAACACTCTCTAATAGCTAAAGCAATCCTTGGGAAAAGGAATATGGGAGGCATTACTTCCCCCAATTTTAAATTGTATTACAAAGCAATAGTCATCAAAACAGCATGGCATTGGAATAAAGACAGACCCTCAGATCAGTGGAATAGGCTTGAGTACTCAGAGAATGTTCTCCAGACATACAAGCACCTAATTTTTGATAAAGGAGCAATAAATCCTAAATGGAGCAAGAAAAGCCTCTTCAACAAATGGTAATGGCACAACTGGTTAGCCACTTCCAAAAAAGCGAACTCGGACCCTCAGCTAACACCATGCAAGAAGGTAAAATCCAAATGAATTAAAGACCTTGATATCAGACCTGAAACTATAAGGTATATAAAACAGCACATAGGTAAAACATTCCATGACAATTAGACTAAAGGCATCTTTAAGGAGGAAACTGCACTTTCTGTACAAGTGTATGCAGAGATAAACAGATGGGAATACATGAAGCTGAGAAGTTCTGCACCTCAAAGAAATTAGTACCCAGGAAACAAGAGCCACCCACTGAGTGGGAGAAACTATTCATCCAATACCCATCACATAAGGGACTAATATCCAAAATATACAAGGCACTTATGGAATTTTTACAAAAAATATAATCCCGCCAAAAAATGGGGAGAAAAATGAACAGACACTTTGTAAAAGAAGAAATACAAATTGCCAAAAGGCACGTGAAAAAAATGCCTCACATCACTAATCATTGGGGAGATGCAAATAAAAACAATTATGAGATACCATCTCAAGCCACAGAGATTGGTGCATATCACAGTGAATGGTGCGGATGTGGAGAGAAAAAAACTCTTGTTCACTGTTGGTGGGAATGCCATCTAGTCCAAACTTTATGGAAAGTGACATGGAGATTACTCCAAAAACTGGAAATTGAGCTACCATATGATCCAACTATACCACTCTTAGGATTATACCTTAGAGACACAAAAATAAAATACAAAAATCTCTTTCTCACACCTATATTCATTGCATCACTATTTACAATAGCCAGATGCTGGGAACAACCAAGATGCTTGTCAACAGATAGAGAAATGACTAAAGAAATTGTGGTGCATATACACAATGGATATTTTGCAGCCATCAGGAGAGATAAAGTCATGAAATTTTCCTATACATGGACTCTATTATGCTGAGTGAAATGAGTCAGAGGTAGAGGGATAGACACAGAATAGTCTCACTTATATCTGGGTTTTAATAAAAATAAAAGACATTTTTGTAATAATTCTCAGAGATAAAGAGAGGAGGGCTGGAAGGTCCAGCTCACGACAAAGAGTGGAGAGTGTAGTTAGAGAAATAACTACACTGATAACTATCATAACAATGTGAATGAATGAGGGAAGTAGAAAGCCTGTCTAGAGTACAGGCAGTGTGGGATGAGGAGGAGGGGGATTTGGGACATTGGTGATGGGAATATTGCACTGGTCAAGGGGGGTGTTCTTTAAATAAATAAAACCCAACTATAATCATATTTGTAATCAAGGTGTTTAAATAAAGATATTAATAAAAAAAGAAAAAAAAAGAATCTGAAGTATCTAATTGAAGAGATTGCTTAGGTTTTAGTAGCAAAGAACTCCAAAACTCCATCTTAGCCCAGTAATACTATTATCTTTGCCATTTTCATAATAAACTAGTTGTAACTAAGTAGTATAACAATTTATAATGCCACTTATGTTGTGAAATTATCTAAATGCATGTAAGCATGTTATAAATCTAACTTCTTTCATCTGTGTAATTACTTTACATTGTTAAAAACAAGTCACAGAGGGTCCCTGAGATGATCAAGTCAGTAGATGCCTAGGGAAAACTAGGTTCAAATCCAGCACGACATATGTACTGAACAAGATCTCGGGTTTATTTGAGTGTTTTTTGACAGTCTTTGGTGTGATATTATATTTATGAATTATTTCTATTTATTTCTATGAGGAGTATGTTTAAACAATCCAAATTTTTCTTAGATACTTATAGTTCAGACAACAGAAATAAACAATAAATGGGAAGAAATTTACCTATGTGCTAAACTAATTCTATAACACTTTGAATTATATTTGTATTTATTCTTGAATATTTTTCTAAAGTTTGCTATCTGGATTTTGTAATAGCTTATTAGTTTCTGAATTCCATTTGATTGAAGAATGAGGTTTTTATGCCTTTGCTTTTTGTGCTTTTGTGGTGGGCAGGGCATGTGGTTTAGTGATTACATAACTGCCTCACCTATGTTTGTTGGTTCTGGATTCATCCTTAGCACTGAAAATTAAAATCATTCATAATAATTTTATCTATCTATCTATCTATCTATCTATCTATCTATCTATCTATCTATCTATCTATCTATCTATCTATCTATCTATCATCTATCTCTAATATAACCTAAGAAGTTAAGAATATGGATAGTAGAATCAGGCTTTCTGGGATAGAAACTTAGTTCTTGTCCTAACTTACAAAGAAATTCTGGCAATATCTCTCTGTATTAATAGTTCTCATCTCTAGCATCAAAAAGAATACTCTATTGTTATAAAATGATACCCATCTATTAACCCAAATCAAAGTTGTTCCCCCATTTTCCTCTTTCCTTTAACCTATTCTTCTGATATGTAAAAGCCCATCAGCATCTCACTCTACTCTTCCTGACCTGATAGAATATTGTACTGGGAGGATAAGAAAAGTCAGTTTGACTTGGCGCTCAAAGAGACCACTAGGAAGAAGCCACTGACTCTATGACTCTCTCTCCCATCTTGCTTTGTTTATTAATTCTTTGTGGTTACTCTACCTAATTCAAACCCATCTACATAGGGTTGGAAATAAGGCATGCAGGATTATTTTTACAACGTGGGGATTTACTTTACACACTGAGAGATTTTAGAAAATTTAATGAGCTAGTTTGGATATGTTAATAATGTATATAATGTAGTAAAAGATCAATAAATGCTCATCTTAATGATAATACAACCAGCAAAATATTTTAGAAGTAGTTTTAGAGCTAGGTCTTGAACTAGATCTAGGTGAGAGGTGCCCTGCCACTCCCCCCAAAAAGAGATTATTTTCAGTCCTGGAAGTATGGGTATAAATTTGGCAGATGACAGTTTCAGGAAAGATCTGATTGAGACTAAAGAGATTAAGTCTGTTTCTTCAATAGAAGTACTTAAAAAAATAATTCAACAGAACTGAAAATATTGAGACACTTTCTATTTTACTTGGTTCTCCCCCAACTATAAAAATAAGACTTCTATGAAAAATGAATAGATTTTATCAGAAAGCATGAGATTAATCCTCAAGTAAGAGGCATATTTTTCAATAAGGTACGGCCATTCTATGTGACATTTAACTATAAATTATGCTTGCTCCTTGGTATATTAACATTTCTGTCTCTTTGTGTCTATGAATTCATAGATGATGTCTATAAATGTAGTGGCTCCTTTTCCTGAACAATCTATTTTTTATATGCTTCCCAATATGAAGAATAATATGAAAAAATTATGAAAGTCTGACATATTTGAAACAGTACGTAACACTTTTGGATGAAAAAAATGAAAGTTATATTTGCAATTAGGAGTAACCCCTGAGCACTGCAGGGCAGGGTATATTCCAAATTTAAAAAAAAACAACTTTACTTCAAAAATATTCAACTTCCAAGTTGTTGACATAATTTTGATATTAAAAAAAATTTTAAGAGGTAATTATCCCCAGATATTGTAAATAAGTAAAACAATCTAGTAAAATAAAAACGTGGTTATGTGAGTTAAAAAAGAGCATAGAAAGGAATCTCAAATTGAAATTCATAGTTTTTAAAAATCTCAATAAAATTAAAAAAAAACTGATACTGATCATTTTGAAACATGTATTACCATTATTAAGAAATTACAAAATAGAAAAATAATATAAAAACTGAAGAGGTTGACTCAATATTTCTACTGTACAATGATATGGTCCTGCTAGTTTTATAAATGAGTGTACATATTCTCTAGAAGCACATAATCCCAATTTTATATACATTACTTATGTACTACATCTATTCTAGTAAATAAAGAATAGAATGGTATAATAAAATTGTATGTATGCCCAATTCCTTAGTGAGCATTGGTATCTATAAATAAAAAAATCACATTTAGCAGTGCATGCTCATCAAAAGAACTTCATTTATTAAAATAGTATAGTCTTACTCATTCTAGCAGCCCCTGGGGTGAGGGAGGAGGATATGGGAGGCAGGATGGGAACGGAGGTGGAGGGAGAACAATTCGGTGCTGGGAATTCCCCTAATTCAATGTTAAAATGTACCTGGGAATTTTACTGTGAATGATATGTTAGTCACTATGATTAAAATAAAAGTTATATTAAAAAATAGGATGGTCTATGGTTTAAAATCAAATTTGCTTAAACTATAACCAATTTTTTGTGTATGTTTTAATTAACTTTGTCATCTGATTTCCAAATTCTTATGAAATAATAAAAAAATCAAAGGTAGTTGTTTGTTTAAAGTACATACAAAAGAAGAATTGTTACATAAGAATAAAACTTCTTGCAAACATACATCATTCAGATACTAGGTCTGTGCTGAAGGAATCAATCAATACATTAATTACTAGACAACTACATTGAAAAGGAAGAGTTCACATATATGAATATTAGCATAATCATGTCATAAGCAGAATGCTGACCTATTTTAGGATTAATAGTACTTTTCTTGAAAAGAGAGGAGAATAACTAGGTTAAGAAAAACTCAGAAAGCTCTTTAACAAAACAGAATTTTTAACAAAAATTCCAGTTTTATCAAAACTAGAATTATTTCTTAGAGAAATAATTAGCAAATTTGGAAAACAATATTAAAGATTATTAATAGGGAGGTTATTTACATCATATTTTCTAAATATTTACATCATATTTTCTAAACAAAATTATAATAAAATCAGTTAAATATTTACTTTGGAGTGATTAAAAAAGTTTAAATTCATAGTCAAAAACAAGAACTTTAAATTTCTTGTAACTTAGTCAAAGATCCATTTTCTTCCTTAGAAAATAAACAGAAAATAAATAGACCTAGGGAATCAGAGAGAAAGTGCAGCAGTAGGGCATTTGCCTTGTATACGGTTGACCTAGTACAGACTTGGGTTCTATTCCTGGTATCCCATATAGTCCCCAGAGTAAATTCTGAGCTCTGCTTCATGTGGTCCAAAAACAAAACAAAACAAAACAAACAAAAAAGAAATAAATAAACAGACCTGAATAAATACATAATTTAGGATCACACATCTTGGGGCCGGAGAGATGGCATGGAAGTAAGGCATTTGCCTTTCATGCAGAAGGTCATTGGTTCGAATCCCAGCGTCCCATATGGTCCCCCGAGCCTGCCAGGAGTGATTTCTGAGCATGGAGCCAGGAGTAACCCCTGAACGCTGCCGGGTGTGACACAAAAAAAACAAAACAAAACAAACAAACAAAAAAGATAACACATCTTATCACTGTAATGCCCTTAAAGTCCCTGTGGGAAAACAGTACATGCATACTGGGTTTCCTCCCACAAATGCAAGATGGCAATGGCTGGCCTCCAAGCTTGTAATGAGAAGTCAGTCAATTAAGCTAACAGAAGCCTATAGAGGTCTGGCTGCCTCTGATGCCTCACACTTCCTGTACAGTCTTTTCCATTCAATGACACAATTTAACTTAATCCTTAATATTCGTTTCTTCCAGCATATTTACTAAGGAATCAGATAGAACTGTTAAGAAGGGAATGAGAAATAAAGAAAACTCCTTCCATCACTTCCTCACAGGAGCAATGAGCTCCTGATACCTTCAAGGCAATTCTCTGAGACTAACAGGCAGCTGAGTGTTCTTCAGAGGGATGCTACGGCAATTCAACTGCCATTCAATAGGGTCAGTTGAAACTCAGCAAACTAGAAATGATCCCCCATAAAAAAGAAGGAGGATACTATAACTATCTTTCGCTCTAGCCACACCTGTTATACATTTGGGTAAAGAAAACAAGACTAGAATTATATAGTTATCTGCCAGGCTTCTGGTCAATGCTAGAACACGGTGTCCTCAGCTGTTCTGCCACTTATAAAAACTGGTCCTTGGACTGTCTCTGGCCAGTCCTTCAGCCACTGTTCTCAGCAGTGACTCCTGTCTTTTCTGAAATCATTAAAAAATAATAAAATAAGCAGATCAGAATATTTCTGGCAAGTGCCAGCAGATGTCAGCAAAAGGTAAGGTAGTGGTGCATGAATTTTGTATTAGAAATTTAAACGCTTAAAAGCCAAAGCCAAAGTTTAGCCAAAATCTGTTTCTTAAATGCAATAATTCTCCAAACCATGGTTTCACCTATAATTCTTTTGGTGGGCCAATGTGATTGGGTTGTAGTGAATGGAGGCACCTGATCTTCCAAAGAAGCAAAACACAAGCCATTCCAGAAAATGCTAGGACCTAGCAAAAGACCTCTAAAGTTCAAAGTCCTAGAACTTCTCTGGAAGTAACTGCAATTGGGAAGGGGTCAGTACTGACAACTCACTCAGAACCCACAATCTGAGTTTTCCCCTAAACTTGATGCTAATTAACAAGTCTACCCCCCAGCCAGCTTTAGTTCATTTACTTTAGAAAATTCTAAATTGGGAAACTTTTCTCAAGGTTTTTTTTTTTCCGTATCAAGTTTCTTAAACTTTGCAATTTGGAAATGCATACGTGTTTGCATTTGGCTGGAGGATCCACTCCCTTTAAATCTCCTTTTCAAATATAATCACCATGGCCAAATGTACCTTGATGCACACCTTCCTCCATATTTCACAGAATAAGAGAATCTGCATTTAACCCTTAGTGAGGTCAATTAGTGAGCTTTGACAGCCACTGTCTGTCCCACTCCCAATCCCCAGAGCTTATTTCTGAAGATTCCTCAGACTTTTGCTTGGATGATGTTGAACTGACTCACCTCTCCTCTATTGTATCTTCTTGAATAACTTCTCATAACTTTGCTTTGTTTTGCTCAATGCAATTTTTTTTGGGGGGTCACACCCAGCAGCCTTCAGGGGTTACTCCTGGCTCCATACTCAGAAATTAATTCTGGCAGGCTCGGGGGACCATATGGGACGCTGGGATTCGAACCAATGACCTTCTGCATGAAAGGCAAATGCCTTACCTCCATGCTATCCCTCCGGCCCCAACTCAATGCAAATTTTGCCTAAAATTTTTCTAGAGCATGGAAGGTAGGAATGGTACAGCTGGTTAACAATGCTTTAATCCCCAAAGCGTTGCCAGGAGATACCTGTTACAATGGGTGTGACTCTACTGTCAAATCAAACCCAGAAAAGTTTCTAAGCTAGCATACAAAACATTTTTAATGTGTTGTATTCACCCTATTTTTGGTTATGTAGAAAGTTAAATAAGGAAAATGGTTTTATTTCCTTTTGATTTTAGGACACTCCAGTTGCACGTTCAGGTTTTCCTGTCATAATTTTGCTCAAAGATCACAACTGGCAGTGCTTGGAAATCATACATAGTGCCAAGAATATGTGGTACCTTAAAAATCAGGTCAGATATATGCCAGGCAAGTGCTTTTCCCACTGTCCTATCTCTCCAGCTCCCAAAAGTAGTATTTGTAATGTGATATACTTATGTTTGAGGAAATAAATGGCTTCTTTGTTTGTGGTGGCCACAAAATAAATTCATTCTACTTTAGATAAAGTAGCTAATATAGTCTTAATGGGTTTTCATTTACTTAGGAGAACAAAAAATCTTTATTGACACCAATTGATCAGACTGGTCGGTGTAGATGAGGGAAGCACCTAAAATCAAAGCTCGGGGGCCAAAGCACCAGTGTTTGCAGTTCATTAACACATATTCATCCATACTTTACTCCATTCTGAAGCTATGTGGAGGAATCATGTACATCATGACACCTTACCATTATGGCAAGAGTGATATCCAGATTGCAGATAGGGTGGCACCTTTATTTATATCCACAAGAAAAATCATCTCTGTAGTAAACCAATTATAAAATCAAAGATGCTATACATTTTAAAGTTATTTATTTTATTTATTTATTATTTAATAAAGATATATAATAAATAATATTACATGATATATATTTATTTTATTTACTTTATAATTTTTATTCCAAAATAACTTTTTTCTCCTTTTCTTCAGATTAATAGAAGATAGTTGCTTCCTCAACAGTTTTTAAAACTTCAATTTAACAAAAGGCATATGGTCTAATCAAAAAGCAAAACACAGCAGAGAAACTAGTATTCTTGCTAATCCGGTCAACACCATTGGAGCTAGAGTGCCAAAGAAATGAAACTATATTAAAAAATCACTTCTATCTATTCCCAATCCTCAGGGACGTTGGCCATCAGTTCAGAACAGCAGAGCTAAAGTGACAGCTAGAGTCAAGGGCTGTACACTTCATGCAGCATTTAGACATTCAGTATTTTAGCAATGATCCCTTCACCTTTACTGCCTTCCACCAATACCCCCCAAACCCATTTGTCTTTACTTTTTCATAAGCTTTTGTACTGTGATTTACAAATTTATTCCTGATAGGGTTTTCTACTTCATAGCTGAGCATTTCCCTCCACCATAGCTATTGTCCCCTCCCTGTGTTACTCACGTCCTCCCTCGGCCTCAGTGGCATATTTCCTACTTAATACTAGTTCTCATGTTTTTGCCTATTGTATTTGGATTTTTGTTATTCCACCATTATGTTTTTTTTTATAAAATGCATTTGAAAGAGATCATTCTGTGTTGGTCACGCTCTCTATGTCTCTTTTTTGGATACATTCAGCCTGATACTGCCTAGGTTCCTCCTTGTAGTAACAAATTTCATGAATTTATTTTTTCTTATGGCTTTGTAATATTCCATTGTGTACATATACCATATTTTCTTTATGCAGTCATTTATTCTTGGACACTAGGGTGAGGTGCAAATATCTTTTATCCTTTTTGTAATTAGTTCTGTAATATAGTCAAAGACATGGATTTGCTGGGTCAAAAGAAGCTCAATTCTTGTTTTTTTTTCTTTTTCTTATTAGAAATGTTGATATTATTTTCTGAAAGGCTTAACCATTGACATTTTCACCATCACTTCCTTTTTTATGGAATCTGCACCAGTACTGGTTCTTCATGTTCTGTTTGTTTTTGTTTTGTGGGGCACACCTGGCAGTGCTCAGGGGTTATTCCTGGTTCTGCACTCAGAAATCGCTCCTGGCAATCTCAAGGGACCATATGGGGTGCTGCGAATCTAACCTGGGTCCCTCCCAGGTTGACCTATAGCTGAGCTATCACTTGGCCCCTCTTCATGTTCTTTTTAATGTATGCCTGTCTCTGTGATATGAGATAAAATTTTATTGTTTTGATCTACATCTAAGTGATGATACAGAGAATCTTTTTTCATGTTTCATTTGACATTTGCATTTTTTCTTGAGAAAGTTTCTGTTCATTTCTTCTCTAAACATTTTGGTGTCTTTGGTTTTAATTTCCTTGAAAATTTCTACCAGTACCTTTATATCTCTATATTAACTCCTTATGAGATGAATTTTGGGTAAATAATTTCTCCCATTCCATGGCCTATCTTTCTGTGTTGGTTGTCATTTTCTTTGAGGTGCAGAAGCCATTTTAATTTAATATCATCCCTTTTTTATCTTTGCTTCCACTTGTTTGGTCAGTGATATTTTATCCTTGATGACTTTAGCTTCAATATTATGGAGAGTTATGCCGATGCTTCCTGTTGTGTGCATTAAGGATTCAGGTCTGGTATCAAGGTATTTAAACCATTTTGATCTGGCTTTTGTGCCTGGCATTAGAATGAGGTCTGAATTCTTGGCATGCAGGTAACTAGTGTCCCCAACAATACTTGTTGAAGAGGCTTTTCTTGCTCCACCAAATCTTTTTGATCCTATATTGAAATGAACTGATTATATACCTGAGAGTCTGTTTTAAAATATTCAACTCAAATCCATTAACCTAGGAGTTTGTCTTTATTTTAATACCATGCTGTTTTAATGACTACTGCTTTTTAGTCCCCCTCCATTCTGAATCAATTTATCAGGATTCTCTCTCTTTCTTTATAAATCTTGCCAGTGCTTTATCTATCTTGGTTATTGATTTTATTTCGGGAGGAATCACAACTGGTTGTGCTCAGGGTTTACTCTGACTCTATGCTCAGAAATTACTCCTGGAAGTCTCAGGGTACCATATGGAATTCCAGAAATTAAATCTAAGTCTACCACATGCAAGTGCCCTTCCCACTGTACTATTATTCCAGTTGCAGTTTTGGTTTTGTTTGTTATTTGTTTATTTTAGAAAACCATCTCTTGCCTTCATCGATTTTTGGGCTGTTTTATTTGGTTTTCAATTCATTAATTTCTGCTCTAAGTTTTATTATTTCCCCTTTCTGACAGGCAGTTTCTAGAAATATCTTATTTTATTAGAGCCTTTAGACTAGGATGGCTCTAATACTATGGTTATGCACATAAATAAACTAAAACCTACACCTATAAATATCCCAAGGTTGTGAAATAAAAACCAGAAGACAACCTATTACACGCAGCTCACTTTTTCTTAAGTTACAGAAACAGTGATTTCTTTTTTATTTCTGAGGTTTTTCTGTGAAGAAAAAAATTTAATGCTCCTGTTAGGACCACAAATGTCTGTTTCAGCACTGCTTCTTGACACAATGACAGGTCAAGAAAGAGTAAACAACAACAAAAACAACAAAAGCTTGCTGGTTGAAAGGTGGCTGAATCATGGCTCCCTAAAATTTTGCTTGTTCAGTTGGAATAAATAGTTTTGAAAGGAAAAGGAATTAGAGAAGCATAGTTTTGGGAAGAGTCAGTTGTAGACTGGTAGACAGGAGTAAAAAAAAAAATCCCTCATGGGTTTATCTGCTAAGATGTACTTCCAAGATTTTTTTTTTTAATTGGGGCCACACCTGGTGTCACTCAGGTGTAACTCCTGGCTGTGTGCTCAGAAATCGCTCTTACCTTGGGGAACCATATAGAACTTCAGGGAATCAAACTGTGGTCCTTCCTAGGCTAGCACGGGCATGGCAGATGCCTTATAGCTTGTGCCACCGCTCAGGCCCCTGAAAACCAAAATTTCTGATGTTTTGACTCTTTATATTTTAGATAACTGAAAGATTCTTAAACATGTTAAACTATCTCTGTGTTGTGGAGTTTTAATATTGAATTCAACTCTTAATTTCTGCTCTGGTTTCACTGACATTGGAACTCTGAATCACTTATGGTCTAGTGTAATTTAATAGGAATTCATTTTAATCCCAATAAATTCTGAGTACTTTGGATGTGCCTGAAGTTATATTTTCTATCCCTTACCAGCATTCCCAGAAATCCTTGTGGATAAAAGCTAGAGAATCTAATTCTCACTGATCCTACTCATTGCTAATATTAATGATTCCTTTCAATACTACATACTTACTTTGTTTTTGGTTATTCTTTTCTTCTCTCATTAAGTCTTTTAATCAACTGGGAGAGCAAATTCAACTTTGTTTCTAATTTTAGATCACCAAAACTTCAAAGCTTTCACTGTTTTTTCCTAGAGAAAGACATGTTCTTTAGCATACTTCAGGCATTAGCACCAAGAGGCTTAATAATGATTTGCATACACACTTGACAAAGTTTTAAATGAGCTGTGATTTACTTTTCAAATTTTGCACTGAAGAAAACTGGCAAATTTTCAAATACAGAGACATTTTTCTTGTAATATTCTGTATATTTTAAACAGGTCTCCAGGTCTCTACTTCTGTAAATCTTTAAATTTTGTAGTGTTTAAATTAACTTAAATTTAGTTTCTTCCTTGAGGGAAAGAAATTTGAGTCATTAGCAGTGATATTTTTTATTTCTAAGTTAAAATATTATTAATGATAGTTATTTTAAATGACTTGATTAGAAGACATTTTATAAAGTTCATTACTTCATAATTTCTAGAGGGCTAGAAATACACTAAAATAAAAGCCCAATGTACTTCACACTAACTCACATTCACTTTATTACTCTTTACATTTTTTGATTAATCTTCACAGGTTGTGAAAAAGTTATCGTTTGGGGAGCACTTCTGGTATTTCAATTTTTCAGCTTGTGATATTTCAGTTGAAAAGAACTGTGATTTGTTTGATGTTCCTATGGGTTAAGTATCATGTGTAAATTTTTATGCATTTTATTTACAAGTATTCACTAATTAACAAACTGTTAAAATCCAAAATATCTATCTTTTGACCTAGAGGGTTTATATATCATGAATGGCATCAATATGTGTGCACTTTGGGGGTATTACATTTTTCTCTCCTTTTAAAGCATTTAAAGATCAATGACACCTCTTCCAACAATTCTACAGTAGCTAATATGAGACTAATGTTCCTAATATTACTAGTAAGAACTTAGAAAATGTGCATATCATAAAATATGCACCTCCGAGGAGGCATTGCAGAGCTGCCAAGACAGTAGAATTCGGGAGCTAAAACTTAGGAGAAAAAAAGAAATCTCCTGACTTTAATGAAAGATTAAGGTAAATAAAATAAATCATTTTAAGACCAATCAAGATTTTACCTGTCTTTCAAGACTTTGGTGATCCCTTGGAATACAAGGAAGTAGCTGAAAGACCATAAGTTTTGAGTAATAGCATTGAGCTAATAAGAAAATTTGGAGTTTGTGTCTTGAATCTTTACTGGATATCAGAATCAAGCTTCCCTAGAACAGAAGGAGAATATGGAAAACAATTTAATACTTGGTGTCTTTGGTGAGGAGGATAGAACTTTACCGAATGGTCTCATTAGGGAAAAGTTGAAGGAATTAAGCAACCCTTAGAGAAACAGTATTGTCTATCAAAAGGGTTTAGAAAAATGAACATCCAGTAGTGCTAGAAATTCTTATTGCTAAATGCCATTCTCTAATCAGCAGAAACCAGGGATTCTCAGAGAAATATTTTACGCTTGGAGGACATGATGGTTTCTAGCATAAATATTATATTGTGATGGTGTAATGAAATTAACCATAAACTATATGCAATAAAATGTGCAAAAATTTTTCAATAAAAACTGTTTTATAAAAACAGGTAATGAATTGGACCCAGGTCATAGTGCACAAATCTGTTTTCCAAATTAAGAGGGGAATATGTCATTTAATTAACAGTTTATGAGACAACTTTTTGGGCTATGTATATTTATCCTTCTAAGCCCCAGTATGCCCATTAAAAATCAATAACTATATATTTTTTAAAATTCTAACGTTTTTTTGGTTTTTTGGCCACACCCACTTATGCTCAGGGGTTACTCCTGGCTATATGCTCAGAAATTGCTTCTGGCTTGGGGGATGATATGGGATGCCGGGGGATCGAACCACGTTTCATCCTAGGTTGGTGTGTGCAAGGCAAAAGTCCTACCCACTTGCACCATCCCTCCAGCCCTAAAATTCTAACTTTAAAGCAAAGAATTTATTGTGTTTTTGATACTTTTAAATAGGTAATTCTTTATAATTTTCAAATGGTTTGCTATTGTCTCAGTTTTTATTGTGCTATTTTATATTTTACTATTTTAAAATTATACTACTCAACAAAATAATCCCTTAAGTTCTTCAATAGTAATATTAAAATATACCAGAAAATGCAAGCAGGGCCATGTTTTCCTTATTCTTAAAATGTATAAAATATGACATAATATATTAAATGTTAACATTATAATGACAATAATATTAATAATGTGCTAGTTTTCCTTCCAAGAAATTAAAAGTAATAGGTGTTTAAGTTATTTACAAAAGAAAATGTATTGGGAATTCATAAGGTAACTCAAATAAAGATATTAAAATTTCTAATTTGCAGTGTTAATGTGTCACCTAAAGATCTAAAAACCCCATGTTTGTTCCACAAATGTACATGTTGTTCTAAATTATAAAACATATGCTTGAGGTAGTTAGAGAAACATCCTCTTGGAACTGTATGTGTATTTATATGGTATATGAAGATTACCCTGTAGGGTAGGAAACCAGTAAAC
The DNA here is from genome assembly GCF_024139225.1 of Suncus etruscus. Lineage (NCBI taxonomy): Eukaryota > Metazoa > Chordata > Mammalia > Eulipotyphla > Soricidae > Suncus > Suncus etruscus. The sequence goes on along the minus strand of NC_064857.1, from coordinate 69,424,513 downwards.
CTTACATCAACAGACTAACCACCTAACTGAGTAACTAGAACTTTATACCATTGGGAGATACCAGTTGCCTTTGATTGAGACTACCTGGAGAAAGTTAATTCTTTAGGACCCTTTTGCTTGTACTCCGCTCAGTTAGTAGGACTCTAATAAATCAGTACAAAGTCATCAGGCAAGGATGTTTCATTAACAGTGAGGACAGGACAGAATGAACTAGAATTGTCACAGGCTGACTAAGCTGGACACTAAGGGATTTCTGAGGTCTCTTTTGGAAGGTGGGTGCAGGCATTGGCAATGGGAAGCTCATTCTGAAGTAATCTTGATGCTCAGTCCATTTGTTGAGTTGTAGCAGAAAATTTTGTCATTATGATTTTTTAAGTATATGAAAGATCACATCTGTTTTTATGCAGGGTTAAATGTTATACCTACTTGTTAGTAAAAATCTTAGCAGTACATTCTGTTTGACTTATACTTTTCTTAACAATAAACAAGTTACAGGCCTTTTATTGAGGATTACAGTATTCCCATATATATTCTAAGCTTTAAAGGGAGTTTCTGTTTGATACAGAGGATTTCCTGGAATCAAAAGGACAAGCTTTCTTCCATCAAAAGTTCAAAGCTTTACTCCCAGGCCATACCCTGAGTGCCAATTCTGATATAAATTTAAAAATTAGCAAGTTACTATGTGTCCCTATCAAGGGTCTTTTCATATGATGAATAGGATGGTTTAAAGGTACAGGACGTACTTTCTACTCTATGTTATTTCAAAGTTTCTTTATGTTTCTTTGATGCTATTTTTCAGTTAAAAAGATATTTAATTAAGGCCACATTTGCCTGTACTAATTCTTTCATCTGCAGGTAAATGCTCAAATATAAACATACTTAGCAATAGCAGAAGGGAGATTTATAATTTAGGCCAATAAATGTATTCAACTATCAGTGGTCTAAGCTGAGTTATACCACAGCCTCTGTCAGGGAAATGAGTCTTTCTTGAGGCCCTATCTCAGTTAGCCTTGCCAGAATTATCACCTCTGTCACAAAATGGCTACTTTGTGCCTTCCCCTTGGCAGGTTTGCTGATTTTTAGCTTCCTCTAAACTGGAGCTGTGGCATAGGATATAAGAGGGGAGTTATGGGTAGACTTGGCAACCACCACTCCATATTTAACAGGTGAATCTGTGCCAATATTTGATGCTTAGAACATTTTCGAAGTTCTTTTTTTTTTTAACTCTTTCAGGCAGAATAATCAGCAGGTAATTTTCACAAAGCTTCTTTTTCTTAGACTAAATTTCTATAGTGTAGTGGTTCACCTAACATTTTTTTCATGTTGATTGAATCAAAAAATAGTTAATAACTCAGAAAGAAATGGATGCCTTTTAAGTTTGATGTCAAGTTTTTGGACCCCTCATAACTCCTCTAATAGAACTTCATTCTTTCTTTTCATGATTTGGAAAAACTTTGCTTGATAGGGAGGACTTCTGCAGTCTACAATAAAGCTGTGGTGCTGTTGCCTTTACAGGGAATGTGAGCATTGGAGAGCTGGTAGAGTGTGGTCTTCAGGAGCATGGCTCCCATCTGGTTCTGAACATGAGCTCAGGTATTAGCTCCATCATTGTACTATTTGGTGTGGACACAGTGTGCTTTGCATGCTGGTATCTGTGAATCTAATTCACTGCTACAATATATTTAACCTATGACATAGTAAGGGTAAGAACAAATTTGAGATTAACTCAATTTGGCCCACTAACCTTGATATCTGGTAGAAAGGAGAGGAGAGATTTTTTTTTCTTGTGCTTCAGAATACATCTTAGTCCTGTTCAATTATTCTAAGTGGGGGATTCATGTTGTTTAACTTAGATAAAGTAGAATAGGGGCCAGAATGATAGCACAGTGGTAGGGTATTTGCCTTGCATGGGACTTACAGATGCTGTTGAATCTCCTTCATCCCATATGGTCCCCCAAGACAGGAGTGATTTCTGATAGAGAGCCAGGAGTAACCCCTCAGTGCTGCCGGGTGTGCCCCTCCCATTAAATCCCCCAAATAAACCCCAAAAGATAAAGTAGAATATGTAAAATTACGTTTCTCTCTCTCTCTTTTTTTTTTTTGTTTTTGGGGCCACACCCGTTTGATGCTCAGGGGTTACTTCTGGCTAAGCACTCAGAAATTGCCCCTGGCTTGGGGGGACCATATGGGACACCTGGGGATCGAACCGCGGTCCTTCCTTGGCTAGCGCTTGCAAGGCAGACAGACACCTTACCTCTAGCGCCACCTCTCCGGCCCCACATTTTTTCTCTTAAATAAATTAAACAAGTTTTGAGTTGCTTTCTGTTCATGATTCTAGAAGGTGAGAGAGAAGATAAGAGGAAAAGAGAACCATAGGAAAAGACAGAAGGAAAATTCCAGAGACAAAAATCCCATTAAAAAAAAAGACTAGAATTCCTTAGAGTAAACATGGCATAATAAATTTATAGGAAGAGTGATACTTGACATGAAATTAAAAATTATTGTCATTTATGATCATATTATCATATATGATCATATAAAATTCCTCCAGCAAAAAATACAAATAATGACAAAAGCTTGGACAAGTGGAGTTCGGGAGAAAAAAGAGAATGAGTCACAGTATTAAATAAAAAAAAAAAAAAACAGAAACTCAGCAAGCAGTATTGTGTAACCAGCATCTCTCCCAGCAGTGTACTTTCTCTTGGGAGTGGATCTGACACTAATCAAGTTCCTCCTTCTAAGACACTCTGCTATAGAAACATCCCACTTTGTGAGGTTTGCAGAATTTTGAGAAAATGCCACTTAATAACAATCTGTCAAATCGTATATAAAATGATCGGCCTAGACTGCTTTAGAAATAAGCCCAATGTTGTTAAAATAAAGACAGAGATCAAAAGGAATGAAAGATATTTCTTATTACCACTGCACAGCAGGTGGAGAAGTCTCCAAAGATATTGCTTTGAGCAGATAAGCAAGCAACGGATTGTGTACACCTCAGGGGATGAAGTACCTGTGATGCTGAGAACAGTACTTGGAGTGAATTTCTGAGCATTCTGACTTATACTTGTTCAAAACAACAATTATGGGTGAAATGAGCATAAAATAAAAAAAAGACTCTTTCCCTTCCTAAGAATGTTTTAAACGGTTATTTCGCAGTAATTCAACATTAACTTAGAACCAAGGAGATGAAGGAGTGTCAATAGATTTCAGAAATATCTTTTTTTCAGTGATTTGAAATAATTGAATCAACAAAGCGTATGAATGAATCTCAATTTTACTAATTTAATTAGCATCATAATGCTCAAAAGCACACAACTATATTTATTTTGAAGTTCTAGATCATTTAGCTGACTCAACACTCAAAATCCAGTAAGAGTAAATCTATCATATCAGTAGACTAATGTAGAAAAATACCATGAAGCAAGTTCAATACAATCAGAGAAAATGGTTGTCAGAAGCTGACATTCATGATAATAATAATAATCACTAATGTATACTTTTAAAATACTCAATTATGGATCTAGAGAGATAATATAGTGAGCAAGGTATTTATCTTGCTGTGGTAGACCCAGGTTAGATCCCCAGCACCCTCATACATTCCTCCTAGTCCTGTCATGGCAAGGATTAAAAGTAAACTCTGAACACCTCCAGGTGTGGTCCAGAAAACAAAATTTCTTGATTTATTGAAGAGCTTTACCAAAACTTTATTGCTCAATAGAGGACAAGCTTAGAGAAAATATTAAAAAAATAAAATCAGTTAAGTCACCTTTTTCCAAAATAAATAAAAAATACCTCTTAAATATTAACAATGAAGTAATGACCAATCTGACTGGAAAATGTAGAAAACATCTAAGCAAATAACTCACCGAAGAAAATATGCAAAATAAATGAGTTTAAGAAAAGATGCTTAACATTACCTCTCTCTCTCTTTTTTTTTGTTTTGTTTTGGGGGGCACACCTGGTAACTCTCAGGGGTTACTCCTGGCTATGCGCTCCAAAGTCACTCCTGGTTTGGGGAACCATATAGGATGCCAGGGGATCGAACTGTAGTTCATCCTAGGCTAACGCCGGCAAGGCAGACGCCTTACTGCTCCAAGGCATCGCTCCGGCCCAACATTACCTCTCTTTAGGAAAATGTAAATTAAGAAAAAAAGAAGTGAGTTAAATTGTAGGATTAGCAAAATCAAAAATATCATGAAATTTCTTCATTTTGATTTGTATCAAATCAGAAGTACAGTTACTTCTGATGACACATTAACAGTCTCTCACAGGAACAAATATATATATATATATATATATATATATATATATATATATATATATTTGCCATATGTTCCAGATATTGTGTTCACTGGTATGCACTGAAATTAGTTGGAGCTGATCTTCACAGAACTTAAGTACAAATCTTTAAGCAGCTTAACTAATAACTACTCAAACGTGAAAGCAATTATGGCTCGCATTAGTAGGTGAACAAATAAATGAATTCTGGTACCTATAAGAAATAGAACACTTCCCAAGACAAAATCAAATAATATATCAAGTCATGTTTATGCAAAGTGAAAATTCAAAAATAGTAATAAAATAAGTCAATCTTACAAGTTTTCATAACAGGTGGTTTAAACTATATGACATTTTGATAAAAGTAGAACTAGTGGTAGTAAACTGATCAGTATTTTCAAGGTATTTCAAGTATTTCAAGGTATTGAGATGGGAAGTATTTTCATGGCTACTCCATGCTATAATACATATTATTACATATTTTTCTAGGTTTACAGAATGTGAAACACTAAGAATGAACCATAATAGGAACTCTGCAGAATATTGTATTGGGGAAGGGTTGCATGAAGGAAGGGAACATATGGAAAATTATCTACCTAATATTTCTGAAAATTTTAAGCTTTTAACAATAAAATACATAGGTATGGATCAAGATTTGGTCTCCTTTCATAATGAAAAATATCATAAATTCTTGTTAGTACAGAGTGACACAAATAACTATCAAAAATTGTGACTAATAAAAAGAAACATAACTCTTGGTAGGTGAGTGATTGATTGTCAATGGAGAAAAGTCCAAAGAACAAACCATACTAAATAAGCAAAATAAAACTGGAATTGATAAGTAATTATAACAAGATATCCAGATGCAATCTTTACAATACAAAAGAAAAGTGTCTTTCTCTATTCAGCAAGAATTCTTGGAATATGCATAAAATTACAATGCCTTTGAAATTATACCAAAGGAATAAATATTTAAATATAATATTAATAAAATATGTGAATATATACATTCCCATATATATTACCATATATCTGGAAACCTATGTAGCTCTGATTTTAAAAAAAAGTAAAAAATCTAAATAAAGTGAGAGAAATTTCATTTCCATAGAAAGGTGACTGAGGTTGGAGCTATATACAATGAGTCAGGTACTGACATTACATACATCAAGAGAATAATACACAGTTGACTCATGAAGAAATTCTCACCTTCTTTAATCGTTGGGAAAAATCAAAATAAACCATCAGGAACAACCGCTACTTTAGGACACATAATATCTGACGATTATAAGGATAATAAATAAGTATAAACAACAAGAACACTTGAAAACTTTGAAGAGGTAATCCAAGTAGGACAATCACATTAACAGTTTTATAAGACTTCCTATCTTTCATATCAAATATAACACATTAATTCCACCTCTGGGTATCTGCCCCAACCAAAAGAAAATGTGTCAGCACAAAATACAAGTTGTGTAAATGTCTCAAGCAGGCTTATTTAAGTGATATGCTTAAATTATTCAAGTGATCACTGGAAAAAATCAATAGTGATATATACCTACACAATGGAATGCTCTTCAACTAGAAAAGAAACCACCACCATATGCAACAATGAAAATGAATCTCTCAAGCATAATCATGAGTAAAAGCAGCCAGACATGAAAGCTTCATGCTCTATTATTTCATTCATATATATTTGAGAAGAAAAAAAGATTTAATAGGAGCTAAAAGCAAGGCAGTGGCTTCAGCTTGAGAGCTGTACAGAAGATACCCACAAATGGGGTGTATGGGAAGTTTGGGATGCTGAAAATGGTCTTCATTAGAGTGGTGGTTATATGGTTGGAGGTACTTCGTTAAAAGGATAGAAACTATGGTATATAGACACAATGGAATAGTACTTGGCCTTATGAGCGCTAGCTCTAGATTTGGGATCTGTCACACAAAGACCACCAAGAAAACGGACATATGTAAATGCAAGAGAGTTTTATTACAGCATCGCTGGTGTCTACCATCTCCTCAGAAATAACCACCTCTCCATTTGACAGTAAGCAATATTTATAATGGTTTGGGGACTTTCCGTATACAAGATTGACAGGGGTCTATGGCCTTATATGGATTTCCTGATCATTGTGCTATTTCCTGGTATTTGACCATGAGGCCAGTGGTTGTTCACAAGGCCAGCTCCTGGAACTTATTTCCCCATTTTTGTCTTTGGGCCTAGACCCTTAGGTTTTAGACCTGTAAGCAGTTGCAGTCAGCACTATTGCAAAGCTAGATTACAGAATACAAATAAGCAATTATTCCTTAATCAAACTTAGATCCTAATAATAAGATGATGTAATCATGCAATTTGCTGCTACATGGGTGAATCTGGGGAATATTATGCAGAGTGAAGTTAGTCAGAAGTAGAGGTACTTACACAGAATAAATGCTCTTATATGTGGGCTATAAATGTATTCAGGGAATAATAAATGTCCAAAGGTGACATCAACTGAGAGCTTGTTATAGGAGGGAAATGATCAGGGGAGAAACTGAGATAATGGCAGAGTGTGTGGTGCTGAAATATTTTATGCATGAAAGCTAAGGTTAAATTTTTGTAAACACATTCCCTAAAAATAAATGAGAAAGTTATGTTTTGCATTACTTATACTTAATAACAAAACAAAATCTCCCCAAAACAAAAACCTCCCGAATTTAAGAAAAGTAATGTAGAGAAATAATGCTAAGAGTAGACACTCTTTGTCATTTACTGAGTCTATTAATTAGCTCTGAGTCTAATAGCTCTGTTGTCTATTGCTGAGTCTCCTGCTGGATTCTATGAATGATTCTTGGCAGTTTTGGGAAGAGATTTGTTGTTCCAACTGAGCTCTGAGACACAGCCAGGGATAAAGAGGAAGACTAGATATAGTCCCTGACTTAACAATACTTAGGGATGTGCTCATTTAATCTAGTGCAAAAGCAACTAGTCATCCAGTTCTAACTTCCAGTTAGAATTGGGGTTGGTTCCTGAACTACCAGTTGTCTGGCAGATCTCCACAGGGCTGCAACAAAGTCTGAAACTCACCCGCTAAATCTCTCATCACAGGCAACGAAGGGGAAAGGTCAACAATGGTACCACTTAAGAACTAAGTTACCAGCATTTAACATTTTTTAATTAAAAATCTTATTTGATGAAACCAGAGACATAGTACAATGGGTTGGATATTTACCTTACACACAGCTGACCTACCCTATATGATGCTCTGAACATCACCAGAAGTAATCCTTGAATGCAGAGCCCTGAGTAAGTCTTGATCACAACCAGCTGTGGCCCCAAAATAAACTAAAATTTTATTTGAAGTACTGTGACTTAAATATTGTTCATAGTAGGGTTTCTTTCTTGCAATATTCTAATACTACCCTCTACAATCAGGGTGTCTGCTTTCCTCTAGTTCATCTGCTTCCTGTCCCCCACATTATGACAAGTTCAGTTCTGTAGATCAGGTATCAGATTCTGTGGCTTTTGACCATTTATTACTGCTTCCCTGTGTTGCTTTATATCCCAGGTATAGAGAGAGAGAAAATCTGTATCTGTTATTCCCTTAATGTCACTTATATTACCATTCTCCAGCTGATAGCAATTTTAATTTTGGTTAGGGCAAGGTGGAGCTTAGGTCACATGGGTTATGGTTAGGATTTACTCCTGTATGTGTGCTCAAAGATTACTCTTGGAATTGTTCAGAACATCTTAGAAGGCAGAAAGGATCCAAGCAGGCTCAATCATGTGCAAGGCATGTGCTGTTATAGCTACTGCTATGACTCTTCTGTGTCAACCAGCATATTTTTTGAAAGCTTATCACATCACACATAGGTGAGGTTTTCAATGCTTCCCATAAAATAAACTTTGTGTTCCAGGATTTTGCTGAACTGTAGGTTCATATTAACATTCTGAGCACATTGAAAGTAGGACAGGCTAAGATATGATATTTGTAGGTTTGAGGTATTACATGCAGTTTCAGCTGACAATATATTCAGTTTGTGTTGGGTTCAACAGGCTGTAACCGCAGTGCAAATTTGGGGCAATCTGAACAGTATCCACTTACCGAAATAGTCTCAAAAGCTCTGATCAAACCATGGCAAATAGTGGCTTCCCAAACACCAATTTCTTTTTTTATTGATCCCCTTTTTGGTGGGAGAGGCACAGCAGGCAGTTCTAAGGGGTTACTCTTGGCTCTGCATTTGGGAATCCTTCCTGGCAGTGCTCAGGGGATCCTACGGGATGCTGAGAATTGGACTCAAGTTGACTGCTGTATACAAGGCAAGCACCTTAACCCCACTAAACTGTCTCTCTAGCTCCTGACTTTTTTTTATGAATGAAATGTCATTTTCTCCTTAGAGCACTTCACACTGGTTTCATCCTCTACAGTCTAATCTATGACCCATGGGGTGTTATAACTGATTCAATCATGTCCTTGTCAATGCAAGTTGTGTAGTTAAAATGAACTAAAACAGCAATTGTTTCCTGTTCATAGAATGTTCAAAAGAAACAAACAGGAGACTATGAGTTTTTGTGAATCATTTAACCAAAGTTTTAATAAGTGAATAATATTCAAAGGGCTGATAAGCTGCTAGAATTAACTCTTGGAGAATGTCTAATTTGTTTCAAGCTACAGAATTTGATTTCTCATTAAAAAATGAGAATATTAATATACTCCTTGCAGTGTTTGCCTGTGAGAATTAACTGATATTATGGATGTAAATTATCTGTGACTCAGATAAATTAAGCAATTTGCTTAAGTTTATACTGTGTAAATGACAGGTGAGGGGTTTAGTTCTAATTATTAGCCAACCTTGCTTGATACGTATAGGAAGAGGTTGAATATAATAGCTTTAGTAAACTGACCTTTTTAAAGGTTTAAGAGAATATGCCATTATCTGTGACTTCAGGAATAAAAAATGACTGTGATTCCATAATCTAATGTGCTTTTCACACAATTAAGCATTCCCACATCTCTGTCCTTTAGAAATTTCCTTTGTATTAATTTCATTTGTCCACCAGGTGGCATTAGTAATCCATAGGCTGTCAGTGGTTAAAAGAAAAAGCTGGTATGAATTCTCTCCCTTTCTTTCACCCCCACCACCTCTGTCCTCTGGCTTTTCTTTCCTTACTTTAAAATCTCTAGATCTCTTTTAATCAAAATTATTTTGCTTCACACAAATAAAAGATAGGGTGGATCTTAAGAAAATTATATTTGTGCTGAGGTCTGTACTGTGACACCTTAAACACATTTGTTTCGATGGTTCTCAGTTCAAAGATGACTGAAAAATAGGCCATCTTTAGTGGCTTTGACAAGATTCTTTTGGCTAAGGAGAGAAATGGAGAGGCCAGTCTCAGAAGGAATTTCTGCGACCAGAAGCCTTAAGCCTGACAGTTTGACTACTCAGTTCATGGGGAAAAAACATTTGCCATTGCTGGGTCTATGGCCCAGATGTAGAATTGGGCAACTTGGATTATTTCAGTAAGCACTGGTGGACAGCAGTGGTCCCTGATGCTTTGGTGCTATAAGGGATATGGTTGGATATGGACATAATGCACTGCTCGAGAAGGATTGACTTATCTGTAAGAAATATCAAAACTGAGTTAAAACACACATATGCATTCACATACACACAATCCTCTGATATCAGCGTCTTTAAATATTGTGCCAGTAAGTTGAATTTTATACAGGTGAAAGGTAAACAATCTTTTTCATGTCTGAAACTTTTTTTTATAAAATCTTTAAGCACCATGATTACAAGCATGATTGTAGTTGGGTTTGGTCATAACCCTTTACCAGTGTAACACTGTTTGTTTTATTCATTTAACCCCTGATGTGATGTGCTGGCTCTATCCACCAGCACTTAGAATTGGGAGCATTTCTATTTTTCTGGGCCCAAGTGATGTAGGGAATGACCTCTGTGTCACATTTTCTTGTATATGAAAATAAAGATGGTCAATAAAGATGGTGCCAGTGACCTTCTTTAAGTTGTGATTTTCTTAGAAGAACATGCATATCAGTACTTGAGGCTCATCCTCACCATTCCCCAAATCAAAGGGGATGCTCACCTCCTCATCAAAGTAAGCAATAACCAATGCTAATATGCCTAGGTTAGGCTGTTTAGACTGCCCAGTTTCTGTCATCAGGTAGAGATACAGAAGGAGAGTCACTGCACACCCATCCCTAAGGCTGCAAGAGCTCATTTATTGAGACACTCAGGGCCAGTGACAATCATACTCAAGACTTAGAGAACGTTGGACCCAGAGAAACTCAGACTCAGAGACACTAGGAATCAGAAAAACTCAGATACAGAGACATTCAAATCCAAAGATGCTCAGAACCAGAGATACTTGGATCAACAGCTGCTCAGAATCAGCAACATTAGACCCAGAGACACTCTGACTCAGAGACACACACACTCAGACAGGAGCTCAACAGTACAGTAGAGACTAGGGCAGATTTACCTGGAGCATATCAATCAGACAGACTGGCCAATTCCAGCTGAGTTGAGAAGAATATTTCTTTTTCTTTCTTTCTTTCTTTCTTTCTTTCTTTCTTTCTTTCTTTCTTTCTTTCTTTTTTTTTTTTTTTTTTTGGTTTTTGGGCCACACCCAGTGACGCTCAGGGGTTACTCTTGGCTATGCGCTCAGTAATTGATCCTGGCTTTGTGGGACCATATGGGACATCCAGGATCAAACCCAGGTCCATCCTGGGCAGCTGCACACAAGAAAATGCCCTACTGCTGTGCTATCGCTCTTGCCCCAAGAAGACTATTTCTTAAAGATAATATTAACATTGCCCTGGGAGACATTTGCAAAGTAGAGAAAACAGCCTTGAAACTAATGACTAGAAAAGTAGCCCAGAAGCAACTAGATGGACCCAAGTATAGTGGGTAATAAAACCAGCTTCAGATGACCAAACTCTAGAAGTGACAGGAGTTCATTAAAATATGCAAAATTCTTTGCTTTTTGTTGCTCACTAAGACATTTGTGTTTCTTTCCTTTGAATAAATAGGACACGAAAAATAAAATATATATCTACATTTTGGTATAGTAAACAGCACATGCTTTTTTGGTATAGTAAACTGCACATGTAAGTAGAAACTAGAGGGACAAATTGTGCATATCTTTGTCAGAATATTTATTTATAGCATGCCTAAGCTTCCCAGTGTAGCTGATTAAATTAACTTGGAAACCATACTTTATTTAGTACTTTTTTTCTTCTGTCTATTGAATTATGGTACTAACTCCTAATATACTTTCCATTTATCACTTCATTTTTCCTGGGACCTCACATGTTTCAAGGAAGACTTTGGGCAATTAATACATGTTGAATGACTAAATAAGCATGCATATTTTTATAGTAGGGGAAAATTGGATCAAAATATCAACCTAAAGGCATCTTGGTCATTCCTAAAGTTTCAAAATAAATATTGAAATAAAATAAGAAATATATTCATCACGTTAAAAGTCAAGAGTAGGTTGTTGTAAAAGTGTAAAAAGTAGAGGTTCTTTTTGACTTTGGGATAGTTAGAGCATTATTCTGGAAGCAACAACAACAGCAACGAAACAATTGCCTGGGAAGAGATGAATGGAAGAGAAGTTTCATTGGCATGACCCAAAATCTAAGAGGAAAGAGAGGTAGAGTAAGCTTCCTATAACATCTTTTTATCCCATTCATTGTCAAAGTTGATTCTGCTGATCTGGCTGACTTGTCTGTATCCCTCTGCCCCCATATCAGGCCATGTACAGTCCTCTGAAAATTGTCCAGTATATGGAAGAGAAAAGTTAGCTCTAATAGCAACTGACCTTTCTTCATCAAGTCTGTATCAGTAGTTGCACAGTCCTGCTAGAATCTCTAGACAAGCTCTCAGTATAGTTGGATAACAAGAAAAGAAAACTGAAAAAGAAAAGAAAAGAAACTGTATACATCTCTTATTTTCTTAGACCAAGGCCAAATTATACAAGAATCTTTTAAAGGACAACAGTTCTGCAGTTGAAGAGTAATTTTTCTCATCCTCTATAGTATACTTTCCTTGAAAACCCTATCTACAGTGTGAAATTGAGTAGACATCAGATGGAGCTCAGTCCATTTATTTCTTCTCAAGAAATCATTAGATTTCAGTCACACTGAGAGCTGTACTGACATTAAATAATACATCCCTTTGTTTTAAATAGATTTTCAACCTACATCTTCTTCAGATATGGAGAGACTCACAATATCCCACGCTTTTAAATACACATACAAGCTTACATCATTCACTTATTAAGAGATAATTGGAACTCAACTTGAACAACTTGACTTACAGTTTTTACTTCTTGGGTTGCAGTAATACTTGCAGTCAGAGTTATAGACAATTAGATGATTTAATTTGCTACTAATTTCCAAACAAATATGTTTTCTATTTATAGATACTTTTGTCTTATAAAAATTGTCTTAATTATGTGTAAAATATTAGTGACATGGTTGACTTTATTTAACATATTCTAAGCAAGGAACTTAATCCAGGCAGGAATATACAAATATTGATTTCTTGTCTTCTGTGTCATAAAATAAGTATAATGCAGATGCTATTTGTATTAATATTAATTCCTACCAATACCAGTATGACACTGTTATTGATTTCTATTTTAAATAATCAATGTCCATAGATTTGAGCAGAATAATGATCAGAATAGATTTAGCACTTGCTGGCAATGGCTTACCTATTAAACAAACATTCATACTATTGTTCTTCATACATGGCTGTCAGAATTCACATTGTGTCAAAGGAAACAGTTAATGTATGGATCAGAAGTGGTTTTTAGAGTACTAGTGCTTGCTGATTCTATTCTGTGACTGGATTTCCATCTTTATTCATTTTTAATAACCAAGTGTTTCTAAGGCTCTTCTCTCACTTCAAATGAGGTATATTTTAATTTTGTTTTGTTTTGTTTTTGTATTGGGGCCATGCCCATTGACGCTCAGGGATTACTCTAAGATTACTCAGGGATTGCACTAAGAAATCGCTCCTGGCTTGGGGGACCATATGGAACGCCGGGGGATCGAACCTCGGTCCATCCTAGGCTAGCGCTTGCGAGGCAGATGGCTTACCTCTAGTGCCACTGCTCCAGCCTCTTAAATGAGGGATATTTTAAAAGAAACATCTCAGATAAAGTTAAGTTTTAAATGAGAAGTATTGCACATGCAATGTAAAATATGTCTCAACATTCCTATTTCAATTTATGTCAGGAACTTTTTTTTTTTTTTTGTTTTGGGCCACACCCGGCGGTGCTCAGGGGTTACTCCTGGCTGTCTGCTCAGAAACAGCTCCTGGCAGGCACGGGGGACCATATGGGACACCGGGATTTGAACCAACCACCTTTGGTCCTGGATCGGCTGCTTGAAGGCAAACGCCACTGTACTATCTCTCCTGGCCCAGCTGTCAGGAACTATTTAAGTATTTCACACAATAATGGACATATAAAGTGGATCCTAAATTTTCTTTTTATTTTTTATTTTAATTTTTTTGGGGGTCACACCCGGAAGCACTCAGGGGTTACTCCAGGCTCTATGCTCAGAAATCGCTCCTCGCAGGCTCGAGGGACCATATGGGATGCAAGGATTTGAACCACAATCCTTCTGCATGCAAGGCAAATGCCATACCTCCATGTTATCTTTCTGGCCCCGTCCTAAAATTTCTATAACTTAGTGCCTTGGCTGTGATGTCATAATAAAGCATTTTACATGTGTTACAACTTCAGACATCTTGTGTTTATGCATCTCTTGTGAGCATCAATTTCTTATAATTTTTACTTACCCTTACATTGTACTCTTTATAGAGAATAGAAAATAATCTATATGTGTACAGCCAACTGTGACTATTGTCAGAAGGAGGCCAAATAGGTTAAGTGCTTTCAAAACAAAATAAAAGGAAGATGGGAAATCAGGGATGGTTTTTTTTCCTCCAGTTGGGTATAGCTCTTCCACCATAACTTCCATCTGAAAACACTAGGCCAAAGGGATTAAAAAGACAGAGGATCTTCTTTGTTAAAAACAATAATGTTGGGGCAAAGTGGGGTGAAATGCACAAGCATTCATGAATATTCTAATTGTCTCAGAACATCAGGAGAGTTCATTGGAAGGGAAGAAGGGGAAAAAAACATTCCTCAGAAGTGTGAAACCTGAACTGCCTCTTGAACTCAGGATGCCACACCTAATTCCATTCTAAAATGAAGGGTAGAATATTTGATTTAAGGGTGATAACATAATCCCTTATTTGGAAGTGAGACTCCACTAATTTTCCATCTTTTTGTGAATAACTCAGAGCTCTCATGATGGCCTTCACGTGATGTAGGTTAGTAAATTAGGAAAATGAAGGTCTTTCTGTGGGTAATCCTTCATTGGGTAGCTTTGTTTTTCTGGAGATAAGAGAAAAGTGGAGTACTTCATTTCTAATGGCTTATTAGCATTATTTCTGAATAAGGCTTTTTTGCCCATGGGACTATTTCCTTCCCATTCATTAAGCCTCCCAAACATTTAATAATGGGGGTCTGAGAGATAACACAACAGGTAGGATGCTTGTCTTGCACTCTCCAGCCCAATTTTGTGCACCACACACAATGGCCAGGGTAGACCAGGTTTATTTTTAAATTATAGCCAGAAAAAACACCCTGAGTACGACCTGGTGTGACCCCCAAACAAACAAAATATAAAAAGAGACTCTGATGCAAAGAGGCTTTCAATTATCTTGAAGAATAGCGCTAGAAACTTATTATCTATCTCAGTACCATATTTGATTACTGTTGCCCCATTTGTTGGATCCCCTTTACTCCTTTGTTGGTTGTTTGAGTATCCGCAAAGAGCTCTCAGAATGAGAAATTGATTACTATCCTCTTGACCCCTTTGGGGGGTAGATCTTGGTAATATTTATCCGTGCAAATAATCCACAGAGACAGGAGGGTTAAGGGTTCAAAGGTTGGGTGAAGAGAGTCCTTTGTCAGCCTGCTGCTAGCTCCAAAACACACCTTGAGCCAGTCAGTCAACTCTGGCAAAAGAAACCTTGCTCCCAAACTATTTTTTCTGCTCTAAACAGCGCCCCCACCTGGAAGGGCAAGGTGGGACAAGAGACAAAGAATAATCTTATGGAAATATTTTCATATACAAAATTTACAACCAAAGACTGTGCTTGTGATGCTGAATTTGCTACCAGTTTTGGGTGGCTTAAATTTTCCAGAGTCACTACTCTATATGTAATGTAAAAACTTGTGATGCATCTGTAATGTATAGATAGCTGAAAAAGTGTTAGATAAGATCCAGGGAGATATTTAAATGGACAAAGAGCCTTGATCATCTATGCTGTATGGTCCCTGAGTGTTGCTGGGAGTAATATCCCAGAGCAATGTGCACAAACACAAGTAGAACCCCTGAGCACCTCCAGGTATAGCCCCAGAACAGAGAATGAAAAATTTTTAGATAAACTGATTGTGGAGGAAAGTTACTTGGGTTAGTAAAGTTTTGTGAAGGATAAGCCCTTAGCCTGGAAACGGTTATTGTAAGAATTTTAACTCATAAGGTTAAATTGAAACTTGATAATAATGCCAGGTTTCAGGCTTTATGAACAGAAGAGTGTTGTTGGGTAGAAACATTGCAGAATACTAATAAAAACTCTATGATCTGAAAGAATGAGGTGACTAAGTCATTCAAGTGCATCATAATGCATACTATGTAGGTGACATATAGGACTAGAAAGAAACTCTGGGTGACACAATTCCTATTTTATATTCTACAAATGAATGAAATAATTTGCTCCTTTTTCTTCTCTGACATTTTTTTGCTAACAAGATGCCCTCTAGTTCCATCAAAATTGTAGCAATCTGCAAGGTTTCACCATTTATAAGTCTATATATATATATATATAGTACTTCCATGGGTATATATACCACTATTACTTAATCTGTCATTGGACATTTGTTTCTGTAATTTGGCTATTACAGTTAACCCAGGGCATAGTTGTGCCCATACCATCTCTTTTTGTTAGTTTTTTTTCGGGGGGGGGGGCACATCAGCGAATGCTCAGGGATTATGCCTGGCTTTGCACCCAGAAATTACTGCTACACATGAAAAAGTGCTCCACATCACTAATCATCAGGGAGATGCAAATCGAAACAACTATGAGGTACCACCTCACATCACAGAGATTGGCACGTATCACAAAGATTGAGAATAAACAGTGTTGGCGGGGATGTGGAGAGAAAGGAACTCTTATCCACTGCTGGTGGGAATACTGTCTAGTTCAACCTTTATGGAAAGCGATATGGAGATTCCTCCAAAAAACTGGAAATCGAGCTCCCATACAATCCAAATATACCACTCCTAGGAATATACCCTAGGAATACAAAAATACTATACAAAAATCCCTTCCTTACACCTATATTCATTGCAGAACTATTTACCATAGCAAGACTCTGGAAACAATCAAGATGCCCTTCAACAGGCAAATGGCTAAAGAAACTGTGGTACATATACACAATGGAATATTATGCAGCTGTCAGGAGAGATAAAGTCATGAAATTTTTCTTTACATGGATGTACATGGAATCTATTATGCTGAGTGAAATAAGTCAGAGAGAGAGAGAAAGACACAGAATGGTCTCACTCATCTATGGGTTTTAAGAAAAATGAAAGACATTCTTGCAATAATAATTTTCAGAAACAAAAGAGAGAAGGGCTGGAAGTTACAGCTCACCTCATGAAGCTCACCATAAACAGGGATGAGTTTAGTTAGAGAAATAACTCACAATTTGTATTCAGGAAGCCTACAAACTCCCTTCCAGAAATTTTCAGCAGCTGGACTGGTGAGTGAAGGGAAATCTTGAAAATGAGGTGCTACTTGAATCCTATGATGATAGAATTGCCTGGGCCCCTCTGGCAGTTCTCAGGAGCCTCAAATGTAGCATCTGAAGGTGCTTAGGGCACAATACCATGCCAGAGATGCAATCAGGAAAGGATGCATGCAAGACAAGCACCTTAACCCCTGCCCTGTCTCTCTGTCTCCACCTATATGTTCTTAGCAGGAAAAGACAATGTTTATTTAAAAAAGTGTCTTGTAGATATAGGAGAAGAAGGTAATTGCATGTTTTTTCCTCTTGAGAATGAGATAAATTCCATATAATAATACAAGAGTTCAAACTATTTCCTCTATAGTTAGTTAAAATATTTACCTAACCTCATAAAGTAACAGAATCTCTAAGTTTAGTAGTAGTTGATGAAAGAACAAAATTGATTATTTTAGCTGTATACTTATAAACACTCTGTAAAAAGCTAAGCTTCATATTTGAGAACTTTATTATAACATATATATATGCAGGTAAAATATATATACATATGTACAGGTAAAATTTGCAGCTTTCCTGGGGCTTCTCATATGATAAAAATAGTTCTTGATTAAATATAAAAAAACAAAAAAACGAAAGAAGCCTCAAATTACTCATATCTACCATGACCTGAATGTTTGTTTTCTGCCACTGAGTGCTATGATAACTGCATTTCAATGTTAATGTTTATTTGATACTAATCCCATAGTTTTAAGACTTAGGATATTGGGAAAAGGCTTCATGCCTCTAACCCAATGCTTTTTAATTATTTCTGTCATGCACCCCCCTAGGAAGAAGAAAACATTTTTCGAGCTGTCCCCCCACAACTGTAAATAGTATCTTTATTGAAAATACTTTAACCTGCAGAACAAAAATATAAAAAATAATTTGAGCTTATTTTTTTAATCAGGAGTGATGTCTGGATCAATAGCTACAATGAGCACATTTTACAATGCATAGCTTTTTGAAGCGGGGTTTGAAGCAGGACACAGCAACTCTCAGCTCCAGAGACATACAGAGACATAAACACGAAGCTTAGCTTGTTATGACAGTGTTTGCCAAGGTCAAACGAGCCCCCCCTTTATGGAGCCTCGAGCCCCCCACACTTGGGGGCGCACCCCACTATTTGAGAAGCACTGCTCTCACCCAGAAAAATTAGCCTCTTTCCGAAACAGCCAGTTTCACACTGAAGCTAAAACTTCCTTTTCCTTCTGCTTGTCCCCATGACATCATCCCACAGATGGTGTTTGCTTGTGCCACAAATACATGAACTGAGAATCTTAAGCTTCTTTTTGAAGTGTCGTATCATTTTAATTAGTCAAATGATAGTTTCTTTTCACATTAATTGTTATATACCTTCACTTGGCTGGGTCTTTTATTACAACAGACTCAATAAGTACCTCAATTATCTTGGTTCCTATTTAAAAACATTGAGATATTCATGTAATAAGATTCTAAAACTTCATATTGTTTCACATTTTCTCTAATCATAAGAAACCTGAGAATTGTGCTCATAATAACCTTGGAGCAAGAGAAATAGTACAGCAGGTAGAAAGCTTGCCTTGCATGCAGTATACTTTGGTTTGATCCCTGGTATCCCAGATGCTCCCCCAAACCTGCTGATGTGAATTCCTAGCTAGAAATACTCCCTGAGCCCCATTGAATGTGACTCCAAAACAAACAAAAATGATTACAGGTATGTGGCCAGAGAGGTGGTATAAAAGATTGATATTTGCCTTGCATGCAACCAAGTAAGCAACCTTGCTTTATTGACAGACATCCCATATGGTCCCCTGAGTATCACCAGGAGTGACTCCTGAGCACTAGAGAATTATTCCTTGAACTCTACTTGAATGATCATATCATCTAAGCTCCCTTAAATGTTCCAGGTTTAAATCTGGGGGTCATATTTATAGATAGAGATATGAAGATTTTTAGATTGTTGGAATATCTTAACATTAATGGAATTATTTTAAAAATAATTTTACAAAGTAGTTTTATTTTAACAAAGCACTTAATTTCTAGGTAAAATTACTTATTTGATAGGTTATTATAATTTTTTTTTACAAATTGCTTCTTCCATAGATGTTCCCAGGAAATGTTAGAAGGAGAGTAGGAAGTTATTTGGGGACAAAGAGAAGTAATAGAGTCTTCATGTCAAACCAGCCACCATTGGGTGCCTCCAGAGGAGGGATCTGTTTCTGTTAATTAGCTCATGCAAGGGGCAATGAGATGAAAGAACTTTTACCAATTCACAGAAGTCATTCTGGGAAAGTTTTGTCATTGTGACAATGTTGACTCACATAAACTTGGACAACTTAGCAAAATAGTTGAGTATTTTCTCCATTGCTCCAAATGGGCAGACTTTTATACTAACAGTCCAGTCAGTGACAAATTCTATAATTTTGAGACCATGGGGGTATGAATTGGGTACTTTCTGTACCAGGACTAAATTACAATATATATAGAATCTCATAGTTATACTTATTCAAACTATGTACAAAAATAAAAATAAATTGTCATATGAAACTTTTGCATCTGGGGTTGATCCTTAGCACTGCAAAAATTGTTTCAGTAGATTAAGTTTTTATGTTCATTTACAATGTAGCAACAATAATATATAGTGCAAAATTGAAGAGGTAAAAGCAACAATAGGCTCCTAAAAGTTGTCTTTGGGCATGATTGTTTTCTTACTTTTATTATCATTTTACATAGCTATTCCTCTTTAGATGCAAGATAGGGTCCACCTACTGAGCAGTATTTATGTCCCTGAGAACTTTGCTCTTGAGGGTTTTATTAACATTGCCCTAAGTGCCACCAAGATTAAGTAGGAGGTACAAAGAGCAAGGAGGTTTTTAATTTCAACAATTTGACCTAAACAATTGTTTTTAGCTCTACTGAGAAACAATGAATCATTTTTGACAATTCAGAAAGCAATGCAACAACAATAACACCTTGGCTTGCATTGTCTTTTGTTTCATGCAATTTTGCTTATTATCTTGGGTAAATACATACCTAACTCATACACTTAAACTATTTTTAATTTCCACTATTTATAAGATCATGTAACATTTTTATTAGCTAAGAAGATGAATACATAGGGGCCAGAGGATTGGCGCAAGTGGTAGGGCATCTGCCTTGCACGTGCTAATCTAGGATGGACAGAGGTTCTATACCACTGTATCCTATATGGTCTCCCAAGGCAGGAGCAATCTCTAAGCTCATAGCCAGGAGTAACCCTTGAGCATCACCTGGTGTGACCAAAACCAAAACAAACAAAAAAAGATGAATACATTATCCATGTCCCTAATTGAATTGCTTAATTATTGCTTAATCCTGTATGTGCTGATGATGTGTGGATTCTCTGATTGGCTCCTCTGCCAGGAACAAGTGTACCTCTTATATCCCCCAATTCCATCCAGTGAATAAACAGCCCATCCTCTGCTAACTGAACACGAAATACTCATCTGGCAGAGACTGACACTTCTCCCACCATCTTGTTGAAATTTGACTATTGCTTAATTTTTTTATTTTTTTGTTGAAAATATTCCTTAAGTACCATGTGGAAAGAAGTTGTGCATTAACATTTTCAATGCTGATCATTCGGTAATTTTGCTGGACAGAGTTCTGAGGCAGGTGGATCTAGTATCCCAGGGTCTTATGCATTTGATAAATACACTACACTGCTAGACACAAAGTTTATATAAGAAATAAGGTCAGAAATTCTTCTTTCTCAACTTCAGCAGCTCAATCTTTTTAAAGACCATCATTATAGTCAGGGTTATTTCAAGTCATTATTTTGAAAGAAAAAAATAAGTGCAAATTCCTTGTAAATATCCCTTAATATTCTGCAGAAGAATAATCACTCAAAAAGATAATTATCTAACACACTGCAAAAGTACAGCAACATTAAATAGGTTTCAATCATTTTATGTTAAATAGATGGACAGGATCTAACTGGCATTAGAAATAATGAAAAATTAGAATTGGCATAACATTTGGGTTATGTCAATATTTCCAAATCTTACAATAGATTACAAAATCAAAATAACAAATTATGAGCAACTAAGCTTGAGAAGTGGAAAATTTGCATATCTGCAGCAATGGAAATTTAAATGGAAGGTCATCTAACTTTATTCTCTACAACTTTCTTCATTAAATGGACTCCATATGATCATAACAATCAAAAGAGGAAGTCAAAAACATTTTCGATTAGTGCTAAGAATTTCCTCAGAACTACCAATTCTGTTATTACTTTTATTTTAAGCAAGTAAAGAAATAATAACCTGTCACAAAGTTTACTTTGAAAATTGTTTTCTACCACAAGTATTTATGGTGTTTACAATAAGAACAAACCACTTTTTTATTAAACACCCAAACGTTTATTTTAATTGAGTGCACTGTTTTCAACTCAATAATGAATTTCTGGCAAAGGGTAACTATTTTACAAATCAGATTCAATGCTCCTTCTTTCTAAGTGTTTTCTTGTTTCAATGTGTATTTACAAACCAGGCATTTCAAAGCCGAAATCATCTAAGGAAAAATATAAACATATATATTTCATTGAAAATCCCCAAATTACTTACTGGTCAAAACCAGAAGTCTAGAACTCAATTTTGTTTTATGGTATCTAATTGCATATTTATTTTTTCTTGGGCAAGGATGATTTCCACACTTTGGGTAACTGTAGAAGTTAAATGTTCTCTCCTTTAGAACTTCTCTTTGAAATGTGGTAGCAGGAAACATTTGTTTACTGAATCTCAATAGATTCACAAATCATTTTACTAAGTCAACAGAAATGGCTATTTTTAAACTGGAAGGACAGTTCTTTCAGAGGACTAATCAGAGCTGGACCACTTTACTCTGAAGATACTTGAGTAATTAGTGGCCTATTTATGTATGCAGACCTTCCTTGACTTTTGGGGAGGTGTGTCCCAGCAGAGAGGTCCTACTGACTGCAGAATGTGAAAAGCCCCCCCCTGGGAATCACTGAATTATACAACTCACCTCCTCCCTGAGATGAATTTTATGTAAACATCATGTGGATCTTCTGAAGGGGCTTGACCTGTCTGTCTAATTCTGATGCTCTGCAAAGCTACATATGCAAAGCCCTTCCCTCAATGCTAAAAATAGTGAGGATAATTAGTCTTGCAAATCAATGTTTCCACTCATCAGGATGACAAAATAACTTGTTAAAGAGCATGCTTCATTTACATACCCAAGAGTCAACAAAAGCTTAGTCTACTATTTATTTGATTATATCCTTTTAGGAAAAAAAAGTGGAGTTCATTGGCTGGCTGCCACTCTCAAAAATATAGAAGGTAATTAGAGCCATACTGTTGTTATGCTTTCATGGCAAGTCTGAGTCCCATTTTTGAACAAATACACCATTATCTTATTTGGAGCTCATAATTATTGTGATATTTATTCCTATGGGGAAAATAATAAACATGAGCAATTTGAAATGAGTTTTGTATGTAATATATTATGTGGCACACATTTTAGAAATAAAATATATACATAGACCCACAAGTATAAATCTGTTAATCTTCTGTAGTTTGAGAACAATAATTTATAATAATAAATGCTAACTTGAAATGTATTCTAGTAGCATATCCTCTACTCATTTTACCAAGTTACATAAATTAACCTTCAAGCGACATTAATTTAAGAATTTCTACTGAAAATACTTTTGCTCCATTATTTTCAGAGTCAGCAACAACAACAAAAAATCTAGCATTTGTGAAAAACTAGAAAACTTTTTAAAGAAATGGATTTATGTATGTATCAATTATTTAATTTTCAATTCATCTTTGATTGTAAGTTACATTTTTCCATTTTAATTTCATATTTCCCTAATAAGTAAAGCTTTGTTAATCTATTTAATTTTCAATCATCACAATATGTTCAGTTAATTAAAATCTTTGTTGAGTAGAAATTCTTCCTTTATCATCTGTTTCCAAAAGTAAAATAATATGTAAAATTTAGAGTAATCTTTGAGCCAGAGGTTGTACAGTGCTTAGAGCACTTGCCTTACCAATCTGAGTTAGATCTCCAGCACCTCTTAAGATCTCCTGAGCCCATGAGGTATGATCTCTGAATGTAGAGTCTGGAACAAATGGTAAACACAACTAGATATGGCATGAAAACAAAACAAAAATTACAGCACTTTTTCAATAGTATATATATATATTATATTGGTCTATATATATTCTTTGAAGAAATACAGAGGTTTGTCGACTTTGTTTAATATGCTATTTAAGTTGTACAACTTAATATGCTATATATTGTTATATATTTATTCTATACAACTAATATGCTATTTAGTTGTACAAGCAGTGGTGAAAAAGACAAGAAGGATACTTTCCTGACATATTTAGCATTTTAACTAGGTAAAAAGAATAAACATTTATAAATAATGTTCTATCTGAGGAATAAGTTACTTTAAAAATAAATGGTAGGATGATCTAGGTTAATTTAAAAGTCCTTAAAATTTCTCTGAGGGTATTTTCAAAGTGTATGTTAAAATATGAAGGATTCAGAGGCCTGTAGGCCATTTGCTTTGAAGGTGGCCCACCAGGATTCTATCCCCTGAATCCCATGTGGTCCCTTGGAGTCTGCCAGGAGTAATTTCTGAGCTTAAAAACAGGAATAACCCTTAAGCACTGTTGGTATTTTTTGCCCAAAAACAAAAGACAAAAAACAAAAAATCCCGAAGTATTCATTGCTTAGGAAAGATATTTATTTTTTTATGTTTAATGCAGTTGATTTTTTAACAATTTACATGAAACATTAGATTACTAGGAATGATGGTTTCATCCAGGGCCAGGAATAAGCTCTGAGCGCTGCTGGGTCTGGACTTAACACTTCGACCCAAACTATTCTACATCAAGTGTATTCTAGATGCTCCATAATTAGAATAAAATCACATAAAGGCAACTATTTTTAAATGTACATATATACCATACATTTTACATAACATACAAATTACATGCAATATATTATAATCTTCCTTGGCTATGCACTCAGAAATCATTCCTGGTTTGGGGGACCATATGGGATGCTGAGGATCGAACCAAGGCCTTTCCTGGGACAGCCACGTGCAAGGCAAGCACCATACCATTGTGCTATCAGTCTGGCCCCAGACTCAATAACTTTTTTTTTTTTTGGGCCACACCCGATAACGCTCAGGGGTTACTCCTGGCTATGCGCTCAGAAGTTGCTCCTGGCTTGGGGGACCATATGGGACGCCGGGGGATCGAACCGTGGTCCGTCCAAGGCTAGCGCAAGCAAGGCAGGCACCTTACCTCTAGCGCCACCGCCCGGCCCCACTCAATAACTTTTAATAGACAATTTTATATAAGATTTAGTATTAATAGGCTCATGGAAATGAGCACTACATTTCCATTTTTACTTAAACAGGCCTTTCCTTTTCTATTTAACAATTCATTTCTATTTATGAAGTAACACAGAATTTAAACGGTAATATGTATAGAATTTTTACTCTGAGTGAATTTTTACTATTTATAAGAAAATACAAGTAAGGGTCAGAGAGACAGTACAAGGGTTATGGCACTTGCCTTGCATCCTGCTGACTTTAATTTAATCTTTGCCACTAATATGGACCCTCAAGCACGTGAACAACTGCTAAGCATAGAGCCTTGAGTGCCATCAGGGATGACCCCGAACCAAAAACAACCAGAATAAATGAATCACAAATCCATTGTCATGTATTGCTTATTATTCTTGCTTTCTAATTTAATTTAATTTATCAACAGTTACATCATATCAATGTGTTAGATTTTGAACATATAAAGAATCTATGTCCCTGAATTTCAAGTTGACCACAACTGATGAGAAAGTCATACACACATACATAGTTAAGGAAAGAATAACAATTTGTTTTATCTAATTCAGTCTTGCAAAATTAGGTAAGAAAGGGAACATTGGTTTCAATGGTAAAGCTAAGTAACATCCCTGTACCTGCATTTTTTAAAACTCAGAAATGGACACAGAATGGCCACATGTCTCAAAAACTAACAAAACAAAATACCACCGCCCCCTGAATTAACTCCTTAAAAATAAGAATAAACTTTAGAAATTCTAGCTAAAAATTTTATTTAGATTATGGTCCCTAATGCATCTTCTTACAGTTCACCACTAACAAACAATTAAGAAATGGAAAGGAGAAGAACATTAATCTTGGAGTGGCAATTAGTCATTGCCAACATCTGGGACTGAAAGAAAAACTTAATTATAATATATGTGGATACAATTAACAATCATAATCAGAATTTATCATTCATTATTAAATGTTTACTATGAGCCAGGCATTTTGTTCTTTCTTGAGGAAGTTTATAATCATTTCTGCTAAAATCACTTTATAAATGAATTAGATTTTCATTCTGACTTTCTGAATCTGGTTAAAAAAAGAACAACAATAATGATGCTAAGCAAAATATGAGGATAGAGAAGTAGTCCTTGTTTTTGAGATAATTTTCAACTTCCCAGAAACTGGAACAACTGCAAAAAAAGGAGCAAAAGGCACCCTGGTTCTCCTTATTTAGAATCTCACCCACTGTGGATTTAGTTAGTATGGTAGCAAGGGATTATTAACTACAATAAGGGATTTTAGCAGAGAACATATTCATCTAACTTAATAGTGTAGTAGTGTAAAATATTTTTGTTTTCATTACTGTCATCAATCCTTCACAGTACCTCATTTATAAACCAAACTTTATTTTTCAGAATATTGGAGGAGAATATGTTTAGAGAAAAAGTTCCTGTTGCTACAAGGATTCTCAGGATTCTTCATCAATTTTAAATAAAGTCAACTACAACTGGACCAGGCGCAGAAAATATTGTCCTGTCGGGGACAATCACAAACCTTTGAGCATGTCCAAAGAGTCTCATCTTCGAGGCCAGGTTCAAAGCACAAGGGCAACGAATAGCCCAGTGTAGTTCAGGAACAAAGTTCTGGGTAAGGTGAATGCAATTTCCTGGGGAAAAAAACAAACAAACATAGTCCACAGAATCTTCACTTTATCCATGCAAAACAGCCACACTTGGAAACCAATTAAACCGACAAGATTGCAAGATTGAATTAGATAAAACATTGAATCCTAAACCCAAAACCAATTGGGACTGTATTGGCCTGAGTTTTTGTATAAAACTTTTCTCTGGTTGATTTTACTACCGGTATCTTTTATTTGTCTTTGTTTTTTGTCTTTTGGATTAGGTGTTTTTGTTTTGTTTGATATGACATTTTTTTAATTATTAAACTAACAATGCATTGTAACACGGTGTAAGTTTTAGGTCCCTGAGAAGGAAACCTCTAGCTCCCACACCAGAACCTGGAGAAATGTGAGTCTGGAAGTAAAAGCCAACACAGGAAATAATCCACACAGTAAAAGGAGGTAAGACTGGATTCAGGAATTTCAACACACAAGCTTTCTGCTCCTCAAAGACAGGAAGATTAGTGGAGGAAGACCAGAAAATGGATGTACTGCCTTCCTGAGATTTGGGCTTTTTATTAGCAAAACCAGCCCACATCCTAGGGTGTGACCCCGTAATTTAAGAGGTGTGCATAATTATAAGTCAGTCTCTGTATGTGACACTTTATTTGCATCTGTGAATCAATATTTTTCTGTATTTCAGAAAGCCATAAACCATGTCCCCTACACACACATATATGTGTATATCCCCCCCCCCATAATTTATATTTTCTCTCTTCTGGAAATCCAATTACAGGAAAGTTAGACCAAGTATTACTGTTGCAACAAACATAATGGGCTTTTTTCTGTGCCCTGAAACTCTTAACATTCTGTGTTTCAGTTCGAATTGAATTGACCAGCCTTCAAGCACACAGATTGTAAAGCTTCTCTATTTGATTCACTAGATAAAGTTGTCACATCTGATGATATCATATTTTTTATTTCTGGCATTTCTCTATGACTCTTTTTTAGATTTGTCACACTTCTGGTATTATCATCTTTTCATATGTGTTATCCAATTCTCCTAATAGCTCCTTTGATATTTTCCCCATCATTCCTTAAAATCACTATCATCATTTCTTGATTTTCTTCTATAAAATCCATAGAAGAAATATATAAATAAGTCTGTGGTACATTTTCTATTTTGTGTATTTGCCTATTAGGTCATTTGTGATTCATTGTTACATGAAAATACAGGATAAATGTTAAAAAAAATGTGAGCACACATTCTTTTGCTAAGCTATTAGAGAGAATTATTAAGGTCTAGGCTTTGTTACATAAGTGGCTTGGTACAGTTTCTCCATTGACTTCAGTTCTTTGGAAAGTAGGATATTTCCTGTCAGCAGGGCACACAGCTGACTGATGGGATCCAGCAATTATATTTTGAGCTGAGCCAACAGAGACATCTCCTTCTACTGCACAGACTGACTCCCAAGTTTGTGGGTCACCAGGGAACTCTTTGTTCTGAGTCCTATTGTTTCTTCCTCTGTCTTCAGCAGGCTACATCCCTGTACTCTGGAATGGCTCTTCATGTCCAAGAATAGCTCTTCATGTTACAAGAATTACATGTCCTAAACTTTCTCCCATCTGGCTACAATGCCTTTAGGTTTTTGGTTTCTGAGTTCCTGGAGTTTCCTAAAATCGATTGCTCTTTCTTTTGTCTCAGGCCACTTCCACATGCTGGTGATCAAAATCCCTGATCTACAGCCAGCAAAGTTGCAATGTTGACAGTTAGGGTTTATTATACAAAAGGATGCTCATTAGAATCAGTCCTGGGATGAGCTACCCAGTGCAAGTTCCAACAGAGACTGGGTTTGGAGGTTCCTATTATCCTCATCCCCTCTCAGTGGAGTCATAGACTAGTTTATTCCATCAATGTCTGACCATTTGCTTTATTGAATGAAATATTTTGAAAGTGACTCTTCTATTATCCTTACTGTTTAGAATCTATTGAATAGTCAGTAGTTATAGTCAGAACTACCAGTCTATTGGACCAAATTTACATAATAGTATCACAAGAAGTCAAGTTAAAGGGGCACAAGGTTCATGACTCTTATTGTTGGTATAGTCTATTTGGCGTGATTCAAGTCTCCTATGTAAATAAACATCTCCTGACAATTAAAAATAACCTTGTCTGGGATCAAAGGAATATAATATTTTAGAGGTCAGGTTAATCTTTTAATGTACCATTCCATGTATTTATTCAATTAGATGATGGCAGTTGTGCATTATATAGATACAGATGCACATTTCTGAATCAATTTAGTGTGTATTGATTCACTGATCTATAATGAACACTCCCCCCTAATTCTGTTATAGGAATTAAGTTGATGGGATGGCTCCCTGATTTTCAGAATGATTTGCTATTTAATTATGTCATTTTCAGTCACTCTGAAATGTTTTCTCACATTTGACTAATAAAATGTAATTTTCATAAAAGTTTAATTTTTATAAACTGTTATTTTATTAGTTGAATGCTTGAAACTGCTACAGAAGAAAACAGTGGTAATAAACATTTAAGGGAGGATTTTGTAGTTCCATAATAATAATTGATCGTTGACATCCATTTAGTTAAGAATTCCTGATCTGGAGTCAAGCAAAAGTAATTTTTATCTTTAGCACTTTTCACATTGGCAGTAGAACAATTATTTATGGTAAGTAGAAGATTTTAAAAGTATATAAGTAATAAAAAGATAATAAAATAATTTGTTATTCTCATTACTGCTTTTATTCTCTAATTTTCTTGTATCCAAGAATAAATGTATTTATTTTGAAATTTTATATTTAACTTAATGGTTACAAAGCATAGTTCTTTAACTGTGATGTGCGCATTATCTTATCATTTACATATTGTTTTGAAAACTACATTGAGTGAAGAAATTTGAAGTGAGAAATAACCAGGTAGCTAGATAAGATTGTAGTAAAGATACAAATATCAAAGAATGCTATAAGAAATTTAACAAAATCATTTCTAGGTTGCTTTTCTTCCAAATATATCAACTTATTTCATGTGCATAAATGTAGACCGTCTCATGTGGCAATAGCATCATTCAATTACATTAATAAATGCTAGTAAATAGTTTTGCTAAAACTATAAAATCATTTTGCTTTCTAAGTTATAAAAAATAATAAAATATTATGTCCTATGTAAGACGATAAACCATATAAAAAAGATAAACCATTTTAAAGGTTAGGAAGACAAGAGGAAAATCAACAAAAAGCAAGAAAATTTAGAGACCATTTATAAGAAAAAATCCTTTTAATGAATCTAGAAATGTAAATAAACAGAAAGAATTATCTTAAGAAAGTTTTGAAGATTTTTCTAGAAAAGAGGCTGAAGGAATCTTGTGTTTTTATTTGGGCTGATTGCATTTGCTTTTATTTTATAATTTTGTAAGTTTCCTTCTAGTTTTTAGAAGAATATCTTCATTCTCTTTAAGAGACAGTAGTAAGAGCCTAGAATTTGCTGCTATTTAAATGAATTGCCACAAAAAGAATAATTTTCTTTAACTGAATAATTTGAAAAATTGAATTGTGGAATAAAACATATATTAACTGCTTATTGCAACATTTAAAAATTATTTCCAGGGGCCGGATGGGTGGCAGAAGTGGTAAGGCATCTGCCTTGCCCACACTAGCCTAGGACAGAAAGCGGTTCGATCCCCCAGCATTCTATATGATCCCCAAGCCAGGAGTGATTTCTGAGTGTATAGCCAGGAGTAAACCCTGAGCATCACCTGGTGTGGCACCCCAAAAAAAATTTGTTTTCCAGACAAAATGAATCTGATGTCCATATAAGGTTAGTTTAAGAATAGTCTTATTTTGTAGCCTGCCACCTTGCTATATGAGTCTATTGTTTCTAGAAGCTTTTTGGTAGAGTCTTTAGGGTTTTCTAAGTAGAGTATCATGTCATCTGCAAACAATGAGAGCTTGACTTCTTCCTTTTCTATCTGAATTCCCTTGATATCTTTTTCTTGCCTGATTGCTATAGCAAGCACTTCCAGTACTATGTTGAAGAGGAGTGGTGAGAGAGGACAGCCTGTCTTGTACCAGAATTTAGAGGAAAGGCTTTTAGTTTTTCTCCATTGAGGATAATATTTGCCATTGGCTTGTGGTAGATGGCTTCAACTAGATTGAGAAAGGTTCCTTTCATTCTCATCTTGTTGAGAGTTTTGATCAAGAATGGGTGTTGGACCTTATCAAATGCTTTCTCTGCATCTATTGATATGATCATGTGATTTTTATTTTTCTTCTTGTTGATGTTGTGTATGATGTTAATAGATTTACAGATGTTAAACCATCCTTGCATTCCTGGGATGAAACCTACTTGGTCGTAGTGCATGATCTTCTTGATGATGCATTGGATCCTATTTGCAGGATTTTGTTGAAGATCTTTGCATCAGCATTCATCATGGATATTGGTCTGTAATTTTCTTTTTTGGCAGCATCTCTGTTTGGTTTTGGTATTTAGGTGATGTTGGCTTCATAAAAGCTGTTTGGGAGTGTTCCCATTTTTTCAATTTCATGGAAGAGCCTGGCTAGGATTGGTAGTAGCTCCTCTTGAAAGATTTGAAAAAAATTTATTAGGAAATCCATCTGGGCCTGGGCTATTCTTTTTGGGCAGATATTTGATTACAGTTTCAATTTCCTAGTAGTGATGAGGGTGTTTAGATATGCTACATCCTCCTTGCTTAAATGTGGAAGGTTATAAGTGTCCAAGAATTTATCCATTTCTTCTAGGTTCTCATGTTTAGTAGCATAAAGTCTCTCAAAGTAGTCTCTGATTATCCTTTGGATCTCTGCAATATCTGTCGTGATCTCCCCTTTTTCATTTCTAAGATGGTTATCAGATTTCTCTCTTTCTTTCTTTCTTTCTGAGTTTTGCAATGGCCTATCAATTTTGTTTATTTTTTCAAAGAACCAACTTCTGCTTTCGTTGATCTTTCAATTGTTTTTTGGTTTTCCATTTCATTGAGTTTTGCTTTCAGCTTTGTTATTTCCTTCTGTCTCCCTAATTTTGGGTCCTTTAGTTGAGCACTTTCTAATTCTATGAGCTGTGTCATTAAGTTATTCAGGTATGCCCCTTCTTCCTTCCTGATGTGT
Source organism: Suncus etruscus (assembly GCF_024139225.1). Lineage (NCBI taxonomy): Eukaryota > Metazoa > Chordata > Mammalia > Eulipotyphla > Soricidae > Suncus > Suncus etruscus. Next base: position 69,393,271 of record NC_064857.1, on the reverse strand, counting down.
GCTTGTAGAGCTATAAATTTTCCTCTTAGGATGACTTTTTGTGTCCCATAGATTCTGGCAGTTTGTGTCTTCATTATCATTTGTTTCCAGGAAAGATTTGATTTCCTTTTTGATTTCATCTCGGACCCACTGGTTGTTCAGTAGCAGGGTGTTTAATTTCCAATTGTTAAAGTTTTTCTTCTGTGTAGCTTTGTAGTCCACATCTAATTTCAGAGCCTTGTGGTCAGCAAAGGTAGCCTGCAAGATTTCTAACCTCTTGATTTTATGGAGGTATGTTTTATGTGTCAGCATGTAGTCTATCCTAGAGAATGACCCATGTACATTAAAGAAGAATGTGTATCCAGGTTTTTTGGGATGGAGTGTGCTATATATATCTACTAATCCTCTTTATTCTATTACTCTTTTCAGGGCTAATATGTTTTTGTTGGGTTTCAGTCTGGTTGACCTATCAAGTGTTGATAGGGCCATGTTGAGGTCTCCCACAATTATTGTGTTATTATTAATTTCTTCTTTCAGATTTGTCAGTAATTCTATTAGATAATTTGCTGGTCTCTCATTGGATGCATGTATATTTAGTAGTCTGATTTCTTACTGTTGCACATATCCCTTGATTAGTACATAGTGTCCATATTTGTCCCTTACCACTTTTCTGAGTATAAAGTTGGTGTCATCAGATATTAATATGGCCACCCCAGCTTTTTGGGGGGTGTTGTTTGCTTAGATGATTTTCTTCCAGCCTTTGATTTTGAGTCTATGTTTGTTCTGACTATTCAGATGTGTTTCTTGTAGGCAGCAGAAGGTCGGATTCATCTTTTTGACCCATTTTGCCACTCTGTGTCTTTTAATTGGTGAATTTAGTCCACTGACATTGAGGGAAATGATTGTCATAGGATTTAATGTCATCTTTGTAGAGAGGTTTGCTGTGTTTGTTGGTCTCTCTTGTCTTAAAATAGACCTGTCAATTTTTCCTTTAAGGCTGGTTTTTCATCTGTGAAGTTTCTGAGCTGTTGTTTATCCATGAAGCTATGTATTCTTCCTTCAAACCTGAACATGAGTCGGGTTGGGTGCAGTATTCTCGGTGAGGCATTCATTTCATTCAGTCTTGTCACAATATCCCACCATTGTCTTCTGGCCTTGACAGTTTCCTGTGACATGTTTGCTGTCTTATGAATGCTCCTTTGAATGTAATTTCCCTTTTTTGATCTTGCTGCTTTCAGTATTCTATATCTGTGGGATTTGTCATTGTAACAAGGATGTGTCTTAGGGTGTTTTTCTTTGGGTCTCTTTTAGCTGGCACTCTTCAGGCATGCAGGATTTGATTGCATGTAGTCTTTAACTCTGGGAGTATCTCTGTGATGATGTCTTTGCTGTTTGATTCTTCCTTGGGATCTCCTACGTGAGCCTCTGGGACTCCAATTATTCTTATGTTGTTTCTGTTGAGTTTATCAAAGACTTCTATTTTCATCTGTTCGCATTCCTTGAGTACTTTTTCCATTGCCTGTTCATTTGTCTTAAGGTTCTTTTCCAATTTCTTCTGCTGTGTTGAGTTTTTCTGCATCTCATCTTCCAGTACTTCGATTCTCTCTTCAGCTTCTGTTACCCTGCTGGTGAGGCCATCCATTGAGGTTTTCAGTTGAGCTACCGTGTTTTTCAGATCTGTTATTTCAGTTAAAATATTAGTCTTATTTATATAAACTCCCCCTGGGAAATTCCTAATACTGCTTTAGCACCATCTTGCGCCAGTTTTGATATGACATCCTTACAACAAGGAAATAGCAATAACTTGTGCTAAGAGCAGGTTGTTCTATATCATCACCTAAAGGTAAGATGAAATCAGAAGTCATGTTGTCCTTTTATCTGTGAAAAATCCAAGACTGCTAACGACAGAAGCTGACTTTGACAATCATGACTGGGCAGAACTTATGTTGGGACCAATAAGAAAGACACTAGCCTAGACATCAGCCTAGGATTTGTACAATAGCCAAGATCTCTAATTCCAGAGGTCTGACAGTGACAACTGACTGAGCAGAACCTCAGAAACCATAATGAAAGACTTTATTGTAGGTTTCATCCTAAGTTCGGTGCAAAAACCAACAGCAGCAGTTATAGAAAACTGATTACAATAACAGTGATGGACCAGAGCTTCTAGAATAGTAAAGAAAGACCTCTATCCTACATCCTATGACCTGTGAAAATACCAAGATCTCTAGTTACAGAGGCCTGATTTTATTATCCAAAAATGAGCAGAATGTTTCCTGGAACCATAAAAAGACCTGGGGTAAAAAAATGAACGTGTATGGAGCCTATAGTTATTTTCATGACAGTATGCTTAAAGGTTGGAGAAACCCTGTATCTTTTAGGCCAAGAAAATTCTCTTTCTAATCTCCCCAATATTGACTGTGCCTATGCAAAAGAAGATAATGAAGAAGAAGAAGAAGAAGAAGAAGAAGAAGAAGAAGAAGAAGAAGAAGAAGAAGAAGAAGAAGAAGAAGAAGAAGAAGAAGAAGAAGAAGAAGAAGAAGAAGAAGAAGAAAACGAAGAAGACGAAGAAGACAAAGAAGAAGAAAATGGGGGCCGGGCGGTGGCGCTGGAGGTAAGGTGCCTGCCTTGCCTTCGCTAGCCTAGGACGGACCGCGGTTCGATCCCCCGGCGTCCCATATGGTCCCCCAAGAAGCCAGGAGCAACTTCTGAGCGCATAGCCAGGAGTAACCCCTGAGCGTCACAGGGTGTGGCCCAAAAACCAAAAAAAAAAAAAAAGAAGAAGAAAATGAAGAAGACGAAGAAAACGAAGAAGATGAAGAAAAAAATGAAGAAGAAGAAGAAGAAGAGGAGGAGGAGGAGGAGGAGAAGGAGGAGGAGGAGGAGGAGGAGAATTTTTATTTCCTTTTTGTTTTCATGCTCATAGTTATTGTTTGGTTATTGTCCTTATCTTGTGATGTTTTTTTGTAGCCACTTGTTTCAGGGTGTTGTTTGAATTTTTGTGTTTTTGTTGTTGTTGTTTTCATTTTTTGTTTTATTTTTGTCTTTTTGTTATGTTTTTCTTCTTTTTCCCCTTTCTTCTTCTAAATTGATATTTATAACCTCTAGATGGACTGTACCAGGTTTTTTTTTTTACTTGTTTGTTTTTTACTTTCTTTTTTCTTTTTCAAACAGAACCATATAACTTGAATCATCTTGTTCTACCTCATAAATTGAGGGAAAAAATTGATGGTACCAAGACCAAACAGTCATATGAAAATTGAGTAGAAATAATAAAAAATGATCTGACTTAAACATCTAATCCAAAGTAAACAACAACAGAATTGATACCCAATCTCAACAAGCTATACACAGAGGGGAGAATTTGCACTAGCAGTCTAGGGTGCAAATGAGGGAGATATGGGATGCATGCTGGGAACAGGGGTGGAGGAAGGGCAATACTGGTGGTGGGAATGGCCCTAATTAAATGTTACTATGTACCTTAAATATTACTGTGAAAGATTTGTAATTCACTTTGGTCACAATAAAAATTATTTTAAAAAAAAAAGAGTAACAAAAGGGGCGGCAAGGTGGTGCTAGAGGTAAGGTGTCTGTCTTGCAAGCGCTAGCCAAGGAAGGACAGCAGTTCGATCTCCCGGTGTCCCATATGGCCCCCCTCAAGCCAGGGGCAATTTCTGAGCGCTTAGCCTGGAGTAACCCCTCAACATCAAACGGGTGTGGCCCGAAAAAAACAAGAAAAAAAAAGAGTAAGTCTTGTTTATATATAAGAATTAGGGTCTTTTTCACTTTTGAAATGTATCAAAACTCGGTAATCCATAATAATCATACAAATTTCTGAGTTCTCCTTAAATAAGTAGTAGGCCAAAGTTAACAACAATGAAATCAAAATAACCCACTCTAACAAACTAAATTTTAAATATATCTGTTATACTGGCAGTCTTGGGGAAAAAGGGTGGTGGTTGGGATACACTTTGAGAACATGGTGAAAGGAGGTTGACATTGATGGTAATATTGGTCCTGATTCATTGTCTGTCTAAATCCCAAATATGAAAGACTTTGTAAATCATAATGGTTTCAATAAAATTAAATTGCATTTTAAAAAAAGGAAAATAAAAAGAAGCAAATCTAGTATTTGTAAAAACTGATTCTTTCAGAATTATCTTTCTAACAGCACTTAATTCTATGAGTTTTTACTTGAATTTATTATGTTCCTGTATTTAGAAGGTGATGTTTTTTATGACACAAGGAAAGAATTATTTAATAACCACAATCTTCTGGCAGGTTTTAGACTGAGATCAATATATAACATAATATATGAGAAGGATCACTTGAATATGAGCAAACATATGATCATTAATTAGATCACACTTCAGAATTTGTCATTATTTTAACTGAATACATTAAGGTTTACTTTTGATAAATATATCTTCCTTCACAGAACTATGTGTATATAGAAATATCTGAGATACTCTTATGTTTAAGAGTTCCTTAGACACAGTAATTTACATGATTGGTATATTTAAGAAAAATCCTTTGAAATTAATGACAATCAATAAATTTGTCTCCTTAAAAATGCATTCAAATTTTCCAGTATTAAAAAAAATCACCTCTTACAACATCATCCTAAGTATATATTATTTCAATCCCTCTTTTTTAGTACAGGAAAACTTTTATGATTTTGTTATTCTATCTGTTCTTTTATATGGAGAAGCACATAATCAGCAAAAATGACTATGCAGATTTATTTTATCTCGTTTCCTATGTATTATTATTATTATTATTATTTTCTTACACCTGGCAGCACTCAGGGATTGCTCCAAGTTTTGTGCTCAGAAATTACACTTTACTGAACCAATGAGATGCTGACAATAGAAGCCAAGTCCTCCATATTCAAAATAAGTGACCTACCATCTCTTTGGTTATATGGGTTCTTTATTAATCTTTCTTTCTTTCTTTCTTTCTTTCTTTCTTTCTTTCTTTCTTTCTTTCTTTCTTTCTTTCTTTCTTTCTTTCTTTCTTACTTTCTTTCTTTCTTTCTTTCTTTCTTTATCTTTCTTTTCTTTCTTTCTTTCTTTGTTTCTTTCTTTCTTTCTCTTTCTTTCTCTCTCTCTCTCTTTCTTTCTTTCTTTCTTTCTTTCTTTTCTTTCTTTTCTTTCTTTCTTTCTTTCTTTCCTTTCTTTCTTTATCCAAAACACGATAGACAGAACTGTCTAACTTCCCAGGTTTTATTGTTTAATATATTTCTCCAGAATTATTAATGAAATTTAAATAAAACCCTCCAAGAGCTTAGTGGAGGTGAAATTTGAGATCAGAAATAGCTTAATAAACAATTAAGTTTGGACTATACCATTGTGAACACCAAATGAGGCCAGCCATACCGTGTTCTATCTGTGGATGGAACCTACAGCTAAAATCAAGGATTAGGAAACTGGAATAGGGCTGAAAGTGCTTCTACTTGAAGTTAACAATCATACCTAACATATTCCTTCCCCCTCTTCTTTGATCTTGACTTTATGTTGAATAGTCCAGACATTATCTTAATAAAACACTTAATACAAAAGAATTGATTGAAGAAGCTACAATCTACATTGCTGTAGATGGCTTTAGTATCACAACATTCTTCTAATTCCTCTAAATACTAGATTTACATAACCTTCAGGCAACTCTTAAACTGTCTTATATAGGTTCAGGTGCGGTGTCACTAGAGGTAATGTGTCTGCCTTGCAAGCACTAGCCTAGGAAGGACCATGGTTCGATCCCCCCGCATCCCATTTGACCCCTTAAGTCAGAAGCAATCTCTGAGTGAATAGCCAGGAGTAACTCCTGAGCATCACTGATTGTGGCCCCCAAACAAACAAAAACAAAAGAAATCTCTTATATATAATTTAGAAACTTACTCTAGAAATTATAAGTAACATAAAGACATGCTACATTGTTGATGAGTCAACAACAGCACTCACTATTCACATGGACAAGCTAATGATATGGCAATATACTAGATTTGATAATCTTCAGACAATTAACTTGATGTTTTTTCCCCAATTTTACTATTATTATACTAAATATATATTTTCTGTTCTATATTTTTCTCTTCTCCTGAGACATTGATTACACTTTATATTACATGGTATTATGTTCACTTAACTTGTGTTCACTTAATCTTAACATTTTCTTTCTGTTTTTCAGAGGAATATCTCTTACTTTGTTTATTTTTCTTCAATCTTATTCTATCCCATCCTATAAGTATCTCACTTTAGATATAAATAATTTAAATTTCTATAGTTTTAATTTTAATGATGTCCCACTATGTGTTTAATCTATTATTGAATCTCCTTTCTAAGACATTGAATATATGTATAATTTTTCCTTCTTGCAAATATATTTATAATATTATTCTTTTGTTCTTAAGAATCTTCATTTAGCATTTATTCTGATTTTTTTGTTATTTTTTTTGTTTGTTTGGGGCAAAACACTTTGGAACTCAGGAGTAAAGTTACCCCTGGCTCTGCACTCAGGAATCAGTCCTGGCAGGCTCTGGGAACCATATGAGATGCCAGGGATTGAACACTGATCGGCTGCTTGCAAGGCAAACACCCTCCCCACTATGTTATCTCTGTGGCTCCTCTAATGTAATTCTTATGTCAATGAGTATGTTATTATTGGATGACTGTCAATGTGGCTAATCAATTTATACTGAAATAAATTTTAAGGTTATCCATAGAGATGGTAACATAATGCATTTATATGTAAACATTATAAATTGCAGGCTATTGAATGAATATATTAGGGTATAATTTAAAATAAAAATGATGGCCAATTTTTTATACATCCTCTGTGATTTAGGAAGAATCAAGCACTAACCATTTAAGACAATATGATAATATTATATGAATAACATAAGGTTAATATTTATTAATGAACCGTTGACCTTTATACCATGCTGTGAACTACTTAAGGCATCTTAAGAAGGGAGTTGTCTTTGAATGTAGTTTTGCCTTGAAGTTAGCAGATTTGGAGTTTAAGAAGAAAAGAAGGTCATACATAGGGGTAATAGAGAGAAAAAGGACCCCTAAAGAGAGATTGGAATCATGATAACCACTTGGAACCCACATCCATCTCTTGTTTCTGACGGTTGAGTCTGTGGGGATGAACTAAATAACATGAGCCAGCAGATGCCCAGATGCCAAGAATCTAAAAGAAAATCAGGTAAATCAGGAGGGGATTTCAGGTGTGTTTGCTGCTCTATAATCATAATGTGAACCAAAACATCATAAGAAAGCTCTTGGGCTAATTGCAATGTCCCAGCTATACATTATCCTTCAGTATACACACCAGTGTTGTTCTCTGACTTCTGCCTTCCAGTTGTTTCACAAATTCCCCTTGTGGCCAGTCTTAACCTAGAAGCATAAAGGACATGGAAAAGAAAAAAGGAAAATCTATAAAAAAAAAAAAGAGTTTCAGCTAAACTAGTTTGAAACAATAGAAATGCACCATAATGTCTACCTCCTGAGGATTCCCTACATCTTCCACAGAAAGATTTATATCTAATTTTCCTCTTTTCTAGCCTACTCGTTGTCAAGAGAACTTTCAAATTATGAGTGACTGAAGAAAATCAGAAAATTTCAGAATAAGCACTTTGAGAGAACAAGGTTTATGGGTTTCAATTTGCATATTTTCTCTAAGACTTTACATGCCCAGGAGTACTACAAACAGAGATTCGATTTCTTAAAACTGAAACACAGAAAAGGAGTTGTTCCACATACAGATATAATGTAATTGGTCAAGTTTACCCCTTTTAGTAAATAAAAATTATTTTTTGTGTAATGAGTGTCATGATTTTGGTAGTCATTTCTGTATTAGAATCTTTGATGCATCACCCAAGATCATATAGTCATTTTCCTTACCAATCAATAATGACAAAATAATTCTAAAGTGAAGTTAAAGTGGATAAAATGACTCAATTAAAATTATTTCTACATCGCTACTTAGAAACTCAAGCAAAGATCAGCAAATTAGCAATACCTTGCTGGCCAGGAGGTGCATTTGACATATTAGAAAATGGTACATTTGCTGATCTCTGCTTTTGTATAATATAGGAAAATAAGAGCAAGCAACTAAAAACAAGAAATAGGCACTTCTAATAAAATTTGTAATTACCATTTATAAAGACTTCCTTCCTTATTTTCTTTCCTCCATCCCTTTAATCTTTTCTCCCTTCCATCTTTCAATTATTACCTTTTCTTTTTTCCCGCCCCCCTCTTTTTCTCCCTCCATTTTCTTTCTGTCTCTCCCTTCCTTCCTTCCTCATATATTCCCTCCCTCCTTCCCTCCCTCCCTCCCTTCCTTCCTCCATTCCTTCCTCCCTTCCTTCCATCCTTCCTCCCTTCCTCCTTTCCTTCCTACCTCCTTTCCTTCCTTCTTTCCTACCTTCCTCCCTTCTTTCCTTCCTTCCTCCCTCCCATTCTCCCTTCCTCCCTTCCTTTCTCTCTCCTTTCCTTCCTTCTTTCCTACTTACCTCCCTTCTTTCCTCCCTCACTTCCTTCCTCCCTCTTTTCCTTCCTCCCTTTCTTCCTTACTTCCTCCCTCCCTCCCTTCCTCCCTCCCTTCCATCCTTCTTCCCTCCCTTAATCCCTTTTCCTTCCTCCCTTCCTCTCTCCCTCTTTTCCTTCCTCCTCTCCCTTCCTTCCCCCCCCCTCCCGCCCGTCCTTCCTTCCTCCCTCCCGCCCTTCCTTCCTTCCTCCCTCCCTCCCTCACTTCCTTCCTCCCTCCCTCCCTTCCTTCCTCCCTCCCTCCCTCCCTTCCTTCCTCCCTCCCTCCCTTCCTTCCTCCCTCCCTTCCATCCTTCCTCCCTCTCTTAATCCCTCTCTTCCTTCCTCCCTTCCTCTCTCCCTCTTTTCCCTCCTCCCTCCCTTTCTTCCCCCTCCTTTCCTTACTTACTTTCTTCCCTCCTACCTTCCTTCCTCCCTCCCTCCTTTCCTTCCTTCCTTCCTTCCTTTCCCCCTTTTTACCTTCCTTCTTCCCTTTCTGTCTAGTTAGATTATCTCAAAGTTTGCTCCCAGAACCCAGGACATGCAAAATATTTTTCAGCACTGAGAGCTATCCTCTGAGCCTTCTGTGGCTTTCTTTACATGCATTCTATGATCTTTACCTTTAATGTTTACATTTTTATATTCTACTATTCATCAGTAGTGATCCATAATTGCCCACAATGAATCTATGCTAGATTCATCTAAAATCATCCTTATATACTTTCAGTGCATATCTTCTCTAGGCAGGGGCATTAGCTATTATTTGATAGTTTATTTAAATAGGTTTATTAATAGACCTCAAGAGATAATGTAGAATACTTGTTGTGATGAAAGTTTGGGGGCACACCCAAAAGTGCTAGAAAACTACTTCTAACTCTGTGCTCAGAGAACAGTAATAGAGGTGCTTAGGAGATGAAGCAGCACAGGCTATTACATAAAAATATTCAATTAGCCATTTGAGCTATTTCTCCAATATCAACATTTTTTTGAATGGTAGACTTTGTCACATTTGTTTTATTCAGATATGTATTTACAAATTTACATATATATATTTGTTCATTGTGTTGTTTAGATATCTTTATATAACTATAATTACATATATATGTTGTGTGTGTTTCTCTGTGTGTAGCACATCACCCTCTAGGCACTACACATGGTTACTGATTTCCATTTTACAAGATATCTGAGCAAAGAGCAAAGGAATATTCGCTGAGCATATACATATTATGACAAAGAATGGGAGAAAAAAGGAAAAAGAAAGAAAGAAAGAAAGAAAGAAAGAAAGAAAGAAAGAAAGAAAGAAAGAAAAAGAAAGAAAAAGAAAGAAAGAAAGAAAGAAAGAAAGAAAGAAAGAAAGAAAAAGAAAGAAAAAGAAAGAAAGAAAGAAAGAAAGAAGGAAGGAAGGAAAGAAAGAAGGAAGAAGGAAGGACGAAGGAAGGAAGAAAGAAGGAAGGAAGAATAAGAAAGAAAAAGAGAAAGAGAAAGAAAGAAAAAGGAAGAAGAAAGAAAGATAAAGAGTGGAAGAAAAGAGAGAAGAATCTAAGAAAAATAATTAGTAAGAAATGTGATATTATTTCATTTTTTATTAGAAATCAAGCTCTGGATAAGTTGCCAGACTATATAGTGCTTATAAGCAGAGCTAGAAACGAAATGGAGCTCAAGATAAATATACTCTATATTGATATACATCAACATACTCTTTAAAGTTTATTGTCTTATTTTTTAAAGGGAAGTTTTTACAAGAATATAGTTTATGTATTTTCAAACAGATGACGTATGTCTTGAAACACAAATAAAAATATCTCATTGGGCAGAAAACATTTAACCTCATCAAAAAATGAGGAGGAGAGAAATAAATAGGCATTTTTCTCAAAGTATAAATCAAATGGCCAAAAGGCACATGAAAAATTGCTCTACAATCAATAAATAGGGTAGTGCAATTTAAAACAACAGTGTGATATCATCTCACACCTCAGATACTGGCACACATCACAAAGAATAAGAACAACTAGTGCTGTTGTGTATACATGGAGAAAAAAATTTTATTCACTGCCAGTGGGAATGTAGACTGGTCTTGTTTTTTAGAAAAGAATATAGCTATTCCTCAAAAAATGAGAAATTGAGCTTCATTGGGATTTAGCAATACTACTCTTAAGAATATACCTTAGAAACTCTAAGACATTATGCAGAAAAGCCCTCTGCATTCCTATTTCTGTTGTGACAGAAATATTTACAATAGCCAGAATCTGGAACTAAAACAAAAGCCTAAGAAGAGATGAATTGCCTAAAAAATAATCGGTGGCAGATCTACACAATGGGATACTCACAGTTGTTAAGAAAAACAAAGTCATAAAATCTGCTTATACATGGATATATATGGAGAGTCTTATGCTGAGTAAAATGAGTTAGAGGGAAAAGGATTGACAGAATAATATCACTCATCCGTGGGCTATAAGAAAAAAAAGATAGTGTAATAATTTAGAGATGGAGTAATAATACAGAGTATTAATAATAGCTAGTAAAATACAGAGACTATATACAGATATATGTATATAATACAGAGTAATAATAATAACTAGTAATAAAACAGAGACTATAGATGAGGGCCAAGAGAAACAGTACAAGGTAGGAAGCTTGCCACAAGTAAAGAAGCCTTGTAGTTAGGATAGAAATGGGGCCACTATAACCATGAAAATTGGAACTGATCATGCTGGACAAGAACTGGGTGTTAAACAGATATAAAATGATAGGCATAGTATCCCTTCATTAACAATAGTGTAAAGCATTATCTAAAGGGGAATAAAAGAGGGGGAGAGAGAAAGAGATAAAGAAAGTAGAAAGAGCCTGCTACAGAGATAGGCAGGGACATGGTAGAAGGGAAACAGGGGACATTGGGGATTGGAAACGTGCACTGTATAAGGGTGGTATAATTGTAAGCTGAGAACCAATCATGAACAACTTTGTAAACATGACATTTAAAGGAGGAGAAAAAAGTATCTTATTGGCAATGAATAGTATTGTCTGAACAAATTTATGGAGGTTATATGTAGCATGTTTATACAGTGTTCTATACTATATAATTTATACATAAAGAAGTTTTAAGAACAATTTAAGTAACTAAAAATAGTTTACTTTAAAGTAATTTACCAGTAAAGGCAGAATAAACTGGCAGAAAAGAACAGATTCCGAAAATATTTGTGAACTCCTAATAAATATAAATAAAGAAAAAGTGACGAGATTTGGGATCTTTATGTTATTTAGATAACTAAAATTAATAATGTAGTTTTTATAAAAAAAACTAGATGTAAAATCATGATTCTAAAATGTCAAGAAGTTTTATTTTTTCTACAGAAAGGATACAGAAGATAAATTTCATATATGTAGAATCCTTTTAAGACACAGATATACCATAAAAATTTGATTTCATGGCACTTTTCAATTTCTCTGAATCTTTGTCACTAAATTGATGATAGTACTCATAATTCAGAAACATATATTGTGTTTTTGACATCCCAAACATAAACTTACATCTATAATTTTAAAACTTCTTTCTCACACTTTATTTTAGATAGTTTCTATTTAATTTTTGTCAATAATTTTTTATCTATTTTTACTTTTTGGGTCACACCCAACTGGTCTGTTAATTTTTTTGAATAATTAAGAGTGTTGATAAATGTGCTTCACGTATCAGAATAAAGATTAAAATATAGATATCCTTGACATTTTCTTTATCCTTTTCTTATCTATTAGGTACGAAACATTGAATAACACATGCAATTAAAACATTAAGCCAATAGCAATTTATTGTGCTTCTAATAATTCTAAAAGCAAAGGACCTTGGCTATTAGATAAGCACAAAATATTTATACCACTGGTTAAAGTAAGATGCCTAGAAAGACAATGACTTAGAATGCAAAAAAGAACAGCCAGACAAGTGGATCTTTAGCAAAGAGGCAATGGCAGAGAAGCTGAACAGTCTTTGCAGAAGGTTCAAATTGGTTATCTACTGATAAATGAATAAATCAGTAAATATATTGAAATTAATGAAAAGAGGGACGAGGGAGATGGAAAAAGAAAATTAATTTATAATGTATTGAATTTGATTTGGAACACGCAGTGTAAATTGATGGCTATGAACATATATATACATATATATGTATAGTTGTGTGTGAACAAATATAAAGGTTATGTTTATGTGCAAAACATAGATATATTTGTGTGTTTGAGTGTAGATAAAAGCCTCTTGGCTTTGTTTTTGTGTGTGTGTGTGTGAGTTTGAGAACAGTAAGACTATGATAATAACACCCCAAAATAAGTTGTCATTTTAAAGGCTCTTTTCCATGGGTAGCAAACATGGCCTCTTAAAGAAATGATTAGGTACAAAATTAGTTTGCATCAGTGTATTGAGGCAGAAGATGTGAAAGGCTGTAATGGAAATAACAGAGTTCAGCTTTCTTAAGCACATAGGATAAATCTGAGATAATGTTATTACTGAAATACTTAAAATGTTATTAATATACTTAATAATATTTCATAATCTATAAGATTGTATTGCAATAGTGGTGAGGGGATGAATGGATAAAAGAAGTTTCCTTAGATTGCTACTGAATAAACAGAAAGAATGTAGGGCTGAAGTGATAGCACAGCGGGTAGAGCGTTCATTCGCCTTGCATGCTGCCTACCAGGGACCAATCCAGGTTTGATCCCTGCCATCCCATATGTTCACCAGAGCCTGCCAGGAATAATTTCTGAGAGCAAAGCCAGGAGTAACTCCTGAGTATCATCAGGTATGGCCCCAAAACCCAAACCTCCCCTAAATAAATAAACAAACAATAAAGTATGAATAGAAATCTTTCTAATGTAATATTGTCAAACAGGATTCTGTAATAAGCTCTGTTGAATTAGTAGAGAAAATTGGGTTGGATGAGGTATTTATATAGTGCGAAAATAACTCCACTTACTTATAAATTACATGTGGGAAGAGACAAATGCCAGACAAGACCTTATTTAAGTGTTCAAATTTAACATCAACGGGAATGGAACACAGAAATCTTATATCCCTTAAGAGTGTTACGTGTAATATAAAATCATAGTGGGATATTCCTGCCAAATTTATGAAGCCTAAATCTATTCCAGGCTAATAACCTAATTCATAGTCTAGTAACAAGTAAAACTAAAACTCAATTTGAGATCATTCTATAGAATGACTGATTTTGTAGCATTCAGAGATGAGTCAAAATGTAACTTTGTTTAGGAAAGTTTCTCAAGTTGAGAATATCTATAAATATAGCACAGAAAGAAAGCTAAAGCAACCTTGAGTTTTCTGCAAGAAGACCAATATTAGTGTAATTGGGTAGGAGGATTGATTAAAAAATAAAATATTGGGGCTAGAGCAATAGTACAGTGAGTGGGTGTTTACTTTGCATAGTTCTATCCTCAGCATCCCATGTGATCCCCTGAGCGCTGCCAGTAGTATTTTCTGAGAACAGCGCCAGGAGTAAGCTCTGAGCACTGCCAAGTGTGGCCTAAAAAACAAAAACAAAACTAAAATGAAAAATTGAGATATGTTGGATATACACACAAGTGCACATATACATGTATCAACACAGATGACATTACTATACGCTGAAGGGATTAAGAAATTATAAAATATGTCAGCTAAATGCAATGCATGATCTTGAGCCAGATCCTACTGCAAAAATAGACGTAATTAGACAATTGGTAAAAATCGAATTAGCATCTGGATTAAAAGAATATGGATTTATGTAAAATCCTAATTACTGCTAAATAAATTTCAAAGAAACTTTAATTTTATACAGGATAAAATTTTTAATGCATTTATATTATGATTTAGAATAAGCCAATATATCCAACTTAGTGTTTTAAAATACATTTTTCTATTTTACTATATAATTACATGTTCTAATTATATAACTAATTTCTGTAAGCATACTTATAGAATTAAATGATATAATTACAGAGTAATTGCATAATTATTGTAATGACATAATTATAGTAGCTACTTAATTGCAAAACATTCAATGCAGAAGTTAAAAAACTAAATTAATTGCTTTAATGAAATATCTGCAGAAATGCATTTTTGTTGAACTAAAAATTTTGTTTACAATTTAATTCTAACATATTTCTATAGATGTTATATATTACATATAACATATATACCATAAATGCACTTAGTTTTTCATTTTTATTGGCCATTTAAAATACATACATAGGATTTTCAAGTAAAATGTATATTATGATTAACTATTTAAATTGAATCGAATTCCTAGGATTTAGGGGCCTGGAAAGATAACAATACTCCTAAGACTTTCTCCTTACAGACAGCTGATCTACATTTGACTTAGACATCATGTAGGACTTCCCCCACAGAATATTACCAGGTACAATCGCTGATAACAAAGTCAGAAGCATGTGCCCTGGTGTCCCCTCATTATCCAGAAAAGTTTTACAACATTGTCCAGTCTGTTATACTCTAATATTTATGAGTATTGAGTGTTCTGAGGGAAATATTTATTTTTGAGAAAAAACATTTCTTTTTTTTAATTTTTTTTTTTTTTTTTGGTTTTTGGGCCACACCCGGCATTGCTCAGGGGTTACTCCTGGCTGTCTGCTCAGAAATAGCTCCTGGCAGGCACGGGGGACCATATGGGACACCGGAATTCGAACCAACCACCTTTGGTCCTGGATTGGCTGCTTGCAAGGCAAACGCCGCTGTGCTATCTCTCCAGGCCCTTTTTTTTAATTTTTTTTATTTAAACAACTTTATTACATACATGATTGTGTTTGGGTTTCAATCATGTAAAGAACACCACCCATCACCAGTGCAACATTCCCATCACCAATGTCCCAAATCTCCCTCCTCCCCACCCAACCCCCGCCTGTACTCTAGACAGGCTTTCTATTTCCCTTGTACATTCTCATTAATAGGATAGTTCAAGACGTAGTTATTTCTCTAACTAAACTCATCCCTGTTTGTGGTGAGCTTCTTGAGGTGAGCTGTAACTTCCAGCTCTTTTCTCTTTTGTGTCTAAAAGTTATTATTGCAAGAATGTCTTTCATTCTTAAAACCCATAGATGAATATTTTCTTTTTGATTCTGATATTGTTTGAAATAATCAGAGATTAATAACTACTTATTACTAATCTTGAATGAAATAGAGCACTAGTTGAATGTATGAAAAAAACACATTATATCAACAAACACATTATATCATTATGTTCTCAGAATACTGGTATTAATATTGGTACTGTATATGTAATACTTTCTAAAAACAATTTAATTCAACTATTTTTAAATTCTATTTACAAAAATTCTAAATTCAATATGGTTTCTTAAATTTCTTAAATAGATTAGTAGCATTGTACTTTAATGTCATTTTCAGAGGCATTAGGGTATTATAGTGATTCTGATTGTTAATAATTTTATTCTAAGTATTTTCATTTTCTTTTGTATCTGTGTTAGGGAGAATAATGAACCTCTTATCCCCAGGTTACATGAATATATTTGGCTAAACAGAACAGGAATAGGTTACTAATTACCTGACCTTATGTTGAAACACTTTTTAGCTGGGTTTATATAATAAGGATAAGAAGAGAATGCCTGTGGATTGGGGTTCTGACTCTGGTCCTTGAAAATAAAGAGCAATGCACAGAGGGGCTCCCTGGGGATAGATGTGGCTGTAAGGAGAAAGAACAGAGAGGATAGTCCTAGCCTTGCAGAGTAAAGGACAAGTGGTCAATTTAGGAGAATACCTGGAAGCTCAAAATAAGCAGAGTACCATTCCATGTCTCTTTAAAGAGCTCTAGCCCTCTCAAAATTTTAATTTCAACCTGCTAAACTATAGTGCTACTAAGTAATACATTTATCATTTTAAAACCCTAATTAGCAATAATTTATACAATAAAGAAATGGAGAAAGTCAGTATACATTTATTTATTTTTCTGCAATTTTTAGGAAGCATTTTGCTCTTTTTCCACTTGATTGCATTTGATTTTAATTATTGCAGCGGTTAACTTTTTGTTTTGTAATATGCATATTTAAAAACTAAATTTTCTTGGGGAAAAATATAAGTATTTGTGTGAAAACCAGACCGTACCTTGTCTTTGAGTTTAGCAGTATATTTAACATTTCTATCAGATATTTTGGTGCTTTTTAGATTCCATTAGTAGTATTGTTATGAAACTGCCAATTTATTTCTAATATTCCAGAGAGAAAGTGGCAATGAAACAGAAGAGGTAGAAATGGGAACAGATGTGACTACACTAGGATTCCCACTTAGGAGATCAATCTCTTTTTTTCTACTGTTTCTGATACTGTTCTATTTTAATAAATTAACATGGAGTTCACTGATAATCTTCCAGGTCTTCTGTACTCTTGGTATAATCCAATTAAATCACTCCCTCTCCATCTCGGGGCTCAACCATAATGTCGTGTCAATACATCCTAGTTCTGTTGAATTTTATATCATGTGTAAGTTCAGTTACCTGAAAATTCAATTTATCCTAAGAAGTTAAATGTTTCCCCCCTGCATTGTCATTTCATGTCAAATGAAAATCTTAAAAAAAAATAGATCTCAGGATTCACTTTAGATCTATGATTCACAATATCCAAGTGTGACCATAAAGAATTCACCTTGAAAGCTAAAAATAGGGGCTGGAGCGATAGCACTGTGGGTATTGAGTTTGCCTTGTATGTGGTGGAGCTGGGTTCGATACCTGGCAACTTATATGATCCCTTGATCTTGTCAGGAGTAATCCTTGAGCACAGAGACAGGAGTAACCCCTGAATGTTCTGGACATGACTTCTAAAGAAACAAACAAACAAACAAACAAACAATAAATAAATAAGTCCCATATACCTTTTCATAAAAGGGACCATGCTCAGAATGGCACCAGAGCTGCTCTAGGAAATGGTTCATCCAGTGGTTCAGGCTTGATGGTTTGGTGCTTTGTTCTCACAGTGCTCAGGGACCATCAGTTTCACATTTTTGGTGGTGTTGTTCAGAGGATGCTTGGTGTGTTTATTTGATTTATCATTTAAGCTCTCTCCCAGGCATGCATGAAACTGTTAAGTATAAGATAGATTGAAAGCATTTATTCAAATAGGATGGTTTTAGAATATGCATTTCCTAATGTATTCTATCAATGTGCCAAAGTTATTCAGTGAAAAAAATTTTTTCTTAAGATTTCAGAATCCTAAACTAAAAATAAATAAAAGATTTCAGAATCCTCCTTCCCATACAAAGGCATTCAGTTTTTCCATCATGATATTCAGATAAAAATAAGTGACCAGCAAGGTGAAAAATGATATAATAGTGGTATTAAGAATTTGACGTAAGCTTTCTTCACATGCTAAATAACTACACCACCAGCATAACGAAGAGCTATTATTTGGATTTCAATATAGCCTTTATTTCACTGAATAAGTATAACATATACTATCTTAATGCTAGTGTGTCAGTTTTCATAATCTAAGACCCAAAGAAAGCAGTCTAGCTAACTTTTGTATTCATGCCATAGAACTGTTGAGGATTTAGAGAAAAACATAAAGAAAACATGCCAGCTTGCATCCTGACAATAAATTTTAAAACAAAATAAGCAATCATGTCAATGAGGCTTTTAATAACTGTTCATGATACAACAGCGCGTTTTAAATTATCATGAAGTAAGCACTTCATTTACATTTAACTAGGCATAGATTGTATACTAATTAAACCGTCACAGTGAGAGATGCATCATCATGTGTTAAAAATACCCAGACAGATACTTCTTAATTGGAATTCTTAAACAAGCTTTAAAAAGTAGACCAGGGATTTCATTCCAAATTTAAATTGTTTTGTCAAGATATGTGTGGTAGTATACTTAAGAAACTAGAATTTAGAACAAGGTTTGACAATATCCAACCAAATTTTTTCCACTAAATGCCTGTGAGTAAAGATTTATTGGAATACATTAATACCTTGCCTCTTACTTTTTGACTATAACTATGTTTCTACTATGAGGGCAGAGTTAACTAGCTGGTATAAAAACTTTTTGACCCGCAAAGCCTGAAATCATAATTATTTTACATTAATTTTTACCTTTGTTTTTATTTTTCGATTTGGGAGCCCCATCTCATGCTCAGGGAAAATTCCTATGTGCTCAGAGATTGTAAGTGTGTTTTTTGGGAAACCAGTTAGATTTCTTTTCTTTTCTTTATTTCTTTTTTGCTTGTTTGTTTTGGGACCACACTAAGTGATGCTCAGGGGTTACTACTGGCTATGTGTTCAGAAATTGCTCCTGGCTTGGGGGACCATATGGGATGCCTGGGATCAAGCTGCAGTCTATCCTGGGTCAACCATGTGCAAGATAAACACCCTACTGCTGTGCCATCTCCCCCCCTTTTGAATTCAGATTTCTAAGATATCTAATTGGACAAGGACCCTAAGCCCAGCACTATATCTCCAGTCCATACCTGATTGACTCCTGTTAAGGTGATACTGACTGATCCCATTCTATCATATGTTGAATGTTGAATGTTATTCTAGATTTTATTAGTAAGTTATTACTGGTATAAATTTCTAATTCAATAGGAACTGGGCATTTAAATATTTAAAAGATTATAGTGCATATAAGGCATTTATACTACATTTTATTTTTTAAAATATTTTTAAATTTTTTGTTGAAGAATTGCGAATTACAAGTTCTTCATAATTGTATTTCAGACATATAGTGACAGTGAATTAGGACCATTCCCACCACCAGTGTTGAAATCTCTACACCAGAGATAATGTAGGGATTTGCTTATCCATTCTTAGTGTTATCATTTATTTCTTCTAAAAATGTGGCACTTGTTTTCTGCTCAATGACCTGAAACATGGCAGACATCTTGGACCTTCTCTCTGCTGTTCTGCAGCCTGAGATTTAGTTCCTCTCAGCCATTGTTTCCTGAGGGCTCCTCTTCTTCAGAGGTAAGCTTTCCATCCACAAACAGTGAGGCTGCTGTCAGCTGTGTGACCTGAAACATGGCAGATGTCTCAGGCCTCCTCTCTGTTGTTCTGCAGCCTGGGATTTAGTTCTCTCTACCATTATTTCCTGCAGGTTGCCTTCTTCAGAGTTGAGTTTTCCACCCACAAAGGGTAGAGCCAGAGGAAATCTCTGCTTCATTTCATTCCATATGCATCTTTTAGCCAATAAACACCACCATGACACGTAGAAAAATTCACAATACAAGCTTGACAATGGGGCAACGAGGCAGGATAACACCAAACATTGAGAATGAAGATGACAACTCTCATAACCTGAAAACTGCCAACTACCTAGTTCGTCTCCAGATAATAACTTTAGAGAAGAAATAAGGAGGATATTCATAGGACTCAAAGAAAACATAAATCCAGTTGAACAAAACACAAATAAGAGTCAAGAATATGAAGATAGAAATCAGAAAACTCCAAACTGAAATAACAGGTCTGAAAAACTCAGTAGATGAATTAAAAACCTCAATGGAAAGCTTCTTCAACAGGGTAACAGTAGCTGAGGATAGAATTATCTTCAGCTGAAAGATGAGATGCAGAACAACTCCATACAGCAGAAGAGATTAGAAAAAGCCTTAAAGCAAATGATCAGATAATGTAAAAATTACTCAAAGAATAAATAAAAGTCTTTAATAAGCTCAACAGAAAGAACATAAGAATCATTGCTGTCCCAGAGACCCAGGAAGAAAGTGTCCAGGAAGAATCAGCAATCAGGAATATTGCAGAGATAAAGACTGCATGCAACCAAATTCAACATGCCAGAAGAGTAACAGCAAAAAAAGACCTAAAGAAGAGCACCCCAAGACACATCCAAGTCACAATGATGAATCCCACAGATAGGGATAGAATACTGAAAGCAACAAGATAAAAACGAGAAATTACGTTCATCCTTAAGAATTAAAAGAACAGGGCCTGAGAGATAGCATGGAGGTAAGGCATTTGCCTTGCCTGCAGAAGGTCGGTGGTTCAAATCCCGGCACCCCATATGGTCCCCCGAGCATGCCAGGAGCAATTCCTGAGCATAGAGCCAGGAGTAACCCCTGAGCTCTGCCGGGTGTGACTCCCCCCCCCCCTTTAAAAAAAAAGAATTAAAGGATCATCCTTAAAACCTGTCACAAGAAACCTGCAAGGCCAGAAGGCAGTGGTGGGACATAGTGACAAAATCAATAAAATAAATACTTCGCCTAGAATATTGTACACAGTCAGACTGACTTTTAGGTCTGAAGGAAGTATACATAGCTTCACAGATAAACAACAGCTTAGAAATTTTGCAGACTCAAAACAAGCCTTAAAATAAAACCTGAAAGGTCTACTTTAAGGCAAGACTGGCCAACAGACACAGCAAACTTCTACACACAGATGGCACTAAATCCCATGACAATTCTCTTTCAAAGTTGATGGACTAAATGCACCAGTTAAGTGAAACAGAGTGGCTAAATGGATCAAAAAACCGATGCCCACAAGAAAACACTTGATAAGTCA
The DNA here is from genome assembly GCF_024139225.1 of Suncus etruscus. NCBI lineage: Eukaryota > Metazoa > Chordata > Mammalia > Eulipotyphla > Soricidae > Suncus > Suncus etruscus. The sequence goes on along the minus strand of NC_064857.1, from coordinate 69,372,250 downwards.
GAACAAACATAAACTCAATATCAAAGGCTGCATCCACACAAACAACACCCTTAAAAACTCTGGATGGCCCTACTATTATCAGATAACACGAACTTTATACTAAAAAAGTTATAAGGGACAAAGATGGACATTTCATACTAATTAAGGGATATGTACAATAGAAACCTGGATACACATTCTATTCCAATGCACATGGGTAATTCTCCAGAATAGACCACATGCTAGCCAATAAAACATACTCCATAAAATCAAGAGGATAGAAATCATTGAGAGTTCTTTGCTGATCACAATTAGATGTGAAATATAAAGGCACATGGGAAAAAAACCTTAACACCTGGAAATTAAACAGCTAACTACTGAAGAACTAGTGGGTAAAAGATGTAATCAAAGAGGAAATCAAAACATTTCTGGAAACAAATGACCATGAAGACACAAATTATCAGAATTTAATGGGACACAGCTAAAGGGATACTTGGAGGAAAATTTATAGCTTTGCAAGCACACCTCAGAAAGGAAGAAGGGATACCTAAATAGCTTAATGACAGATCTTATAAAATTATAAAATTATCAACAAAGGGAACAAAAAATGGGTAGGCAGAAGAAAATAACAAAGCTTAGAGGATATATTAATAAAGTGAAAATCCAAAAAAAAAAAGAAAAAAGAAAAAGCAATTGAAAGCAAAAGTTGTTTCTTTGATAAAATAAACAAGATTGATAAACCACTGGCAAAATTCACAAAGAAAATGAGAGAGAAACTCGATGAACTGGATTAGGAAAGGAAAATGGTGATCACTACAGATATTGCAGAGATTCAAAGGGTAATCAGAGACTACTTTGAGAAACCTTATGACACAAAACACGAGAACCTGGAAGAAATGGATAAATTCTTGGACTCTTATAACCTTTCATGGCTGAATAAGGATGAGGTAGCATATCTACACAGCCCCATCACTATTGAGAATATTAAAATGGTAATCAAAAGCCTTTCCAAAAACAAAATTCCAGACCCAGATGGGTTCACTAAAAAATTCTTTCAAACCTTTCAAGAGAAACTACTACCAACCCTTTTCAGGCTCTTTCATAAAATTGAAGAAATAGAAACACTTCCAAATAGTTTTTGTGAAGCTAACATCACCTTGATACTAAAATCAGACAGAAATCCTGCCCAAAAAAGAAAATTATAGACCAATATCTCTGATGAACACAAATGCAAAGATCCTCAACCAAAACCTTGCAAGTAGTATCCAATGCCTCATCAAGAAGCTCATTCACCATGATCAAGTAGGTTTCATCCCAGGAATACAAGGATGGTTTAACATCCGTAAATCAATCAACATAGTACACCATATCAACAAAAATAAAAATAAAAATCATTTGATCTTATCAATAGATGCAGAGAAAGAATTCCATAAGGTCCAACACCATTCTTCATAAAAACCCTCATCAAGATGTTAATGAAAGGAACTTTTTTCAATATAGTCAAGACCATCTTTCACAAGCCAATAAAAATATCATTCTTAATGGAAATAAACTAGAAGACTTTCCTCTAAAATCTGGCACAATACTAGCCTGCCTTCTCTCACCACTCCTATTCAATATAGTACTGAAAGCACTTGCCCCAGCAATTAGGCAAGAAAAAGATATTAAGGGCATCCAGATTGGAAAGGAAGTAGTCATGTTTTTACTGTTTCCAGATGACATGATATTTTGAAAACTCTGAAGACTCTGCCAAAAAGCTTCTAGAAGCAATAACTTCATACAAAATTAACACACAAAAGTCGATGTTCTTCTTAAACACCAATAATGATAGAGAAGAAATGAATATTAGAAAAACAATCTCATTCACATTAGTGTCACACATACTCAAATAACTTGGATTCAACTTATCTAAAAAGGTGAAGGATCTATACAAAGAAAACTACAAAAGCCTGCTTCAAGTAATAAGAGAGGACACAAGGAAATGGAGACACATACCCTGTTCATGAATTGGCAGGACTATTACTAAAATGACAATACTCCCCAAAGTGTTGTACAAATTTAATATAATCCCTCTAAAGATATCCATGACATTCTTCAAAGAGGTGGATCAAATACTTCTGAAATTCATTTGAAACAACAAACACCCACGAATAGCTAGAGCAATCTTCGGAAAGGAATATAGGAGCCATTATTTTACCCAATTTTAAACTGTATTATAAAGCTATAGTCATCAAAACAGCATGGGATCCTCTTGAGTTTCAGAGAATGTTGTCTAGGCATACAATCAACTAATGTTTTATACAGGGGCAAGAAATATAAAATGGAGCAATGAAAGCCTCTTCAACAAATGGTGTTGGCACAACTGGTTAGCCACTTTCAAAAAAGCGAACTCAAATCCCCATCTAACAACATGCACAAAGGTCAAATCTAATGGATTAAAGACCTTAATACCAGGCCTGAAACCATAAGGTATATAGAAAAACATGTAGATAAAACACTCCATGACATTGAGACTAAGGCATCTTCAAGGAGGAAACAGACTCTCCAAACAAGTGGAAGCAGAGATAAACATATGGGACTATATTAAGCTGAGAAGCTTCTGTACCTCAAAGGAAATAATGCCTAGGATACAAAAACCACCCACAGAATGAGAGAATTGTTCACCCATTACCCATCATCTAAGGGGCTAATATATATACAATATACAAGGTACTAACAGAACTTAACAACAAAAAATATATAACCCTATCAAAAAATGGGAAGAAATAAATAGACAAGTCCTCAAAGAAGAAATATAAATGACCAAATACACGTGAAAAAGTGCTCCACATCACTAATCATCAGGGAGATGCAAATCAAAAAAACAATGAGGTACCATCTCATGCCACAGCACAGAGATTGGCACACATCACAAAGACCAAGAACTCTCAGTGCTGGTGAGGATGTGGAGAGAAAGGAACTCTCTTTCACTGCTGATGAGAATGCCATCTAGTTCAGTCTCTATGGACAACAATATGGAGATTCAACAATCCCATCCTCAGACCTATATTTATTGTAGTGCTATTTACAATGGACACACTCTGGAAACAACCAAGATACCCTACAACAGATGAATGGCTAAGAAACTGTGGTACATATACACAATGGAATATAATGCAACCATCAGGAGAGATGAAGTCATGAAATTTTCTTATACGTGTATGTACATGGAAACTATTATGTTGAGTGAAATAAGTCAGAGGGAGAGAGATAGATACTGAATAGTCTCACTAATATACGGGTTTTAAGAAAAATTAAAGACATTGTTGTAATATTCCTCCAGAGACAATAGAAATGAGGGCTGGAAGGACCGGCTCACAATATAAAGCTTACCACAAAGAATAGGGGTGCAGTTAGGGAAATAACTACACTATCAACTATCATGACAATCTTAATGAGTAAAGAAATAGAATGCCTATCTCAAATATAGGCAAGGGTTAGAAAAAAAAGGAGGGGGGCATTGGTGGTGGGAATGTTGCACAGGTGAAGGGGTGTGTTCTGTTTATGACTGAAACTCAACTACAATCATATTTGTAAGCATGGTGCTTAAATAGAGATTGAATATATTAAAAAATAAACTTACTGTGATAAACACTAAAAAATAGAAAAATAAAAATCTGGCATTAATAATTTTAAATATTAAACTAATATTGATAAGGGCCAGAGACAGACATAATAGAGGGGTTCACACACTTGCCTTTCTTCTTCTTCTTCTTCTTCTTCTTCTTCTTCTTCTTCTTCTTCTTCTTCTTCTTCTTCTTCTTCTTCTTTCTTCTTCTTCTTCCTTCTTCTTCTTCTTCTTCTTCTTCTTCTTTTCTTCTTCTTCTTCTTCTTCTTCTTCTTTTCTTCTTCTTCTTCTTCTTCTTCTTCTTTTCTTCTTCTTCTTCTTCTTCTTCTTCTTCTTCTTCTTCTTCTTCTTCTTTTCTTCTCTTCTTCTTCTTCTTCTTCTTCTTCTTCTTCTTCTTCTTCTTCTTCTTCTTCTTCTTCTTCTTCTTCTTCTTCTTCTTCTTCTTCTTCTTCTTCTTCTTCTTCTTCTTCTTCTTCTTCTTCTTCTTCTTCTTTGTTTTTTGGGACACACCCAGCGGTGCTCAGAGCTTACTCCTGGCTATCTGCTCAGAAATGGCTCCTGGCAAGCACGGGGGACCATATGGGGCACCAGGATTCAAACCAACCACCTTAGGTCCGGGTGGGCTGCTTGCAAGGCAAACTCCGCTGTGCTATCTCTCCGGCTCCACACTTGCCTTTCTTACATTGGACTGCCACTTGTGTTTCCTAGCATTTTCTCTCGTCTCCTTATATGATGTCCAAAATTTGGGGTAATCCCTGAGCATTTTGTTCACTTTAATTTAAATATTGATTATCTGTAGATTTAGCACAAGTTTTTAGATGCTTCTTTGAATGCATCTGATCCTAGTTTGATCCCTAGAACTGCAGTGGTCCCCTGAACACAGCCAGAAATTAACTTGGAGAACAGACTCAGGAATAATTTCTGAGCATGACCAGGTGTGAGTTTGAGCCTGTGGGTGCAACTAGGCACAAGAAAAATTCTTAAAGACTTCATAGCCTAATGTAAGACAAAGACAACTTAAATAAGAAACTACATGACTGCTTGTTAAATTGCATTAACTGCAGTGGCTGAAAAGCCTGTTATATGGGTAAGGGTAACCCAACAAATTTCTACAGACAGTAGGGCTTAAATCACAAGAAGGAAAGGCCTCAGCATTCTAGATGCTAGGAGTGGAAGACCTAGATGTTGGATGCTTTGGGTCTCTCCAGACCTGAGAAGGAAGGTTCTGGACAACCATCACTTTTGAATTTTTAATGCCATCATCACTCCCTCTATTTTCTCAGTCTTCCCTCTGTCTGTGTCTCTGTTTAGATTTTTTCTCCTAATAAGGAAATCAGCCATTTTGGATGAGGCTACACCTTAATTATTTTATTTTACCAGGAAGGAATATATATATTTGCATATAATTATATGCAAATATATTAAGACATGTCTTCAATGTTATTATATTCTGAAACAAAAGAATTTAGAACTTGGTTGAATGATTTTGAGATAGAATAAATTCACTCTTTGCAATACATAAGGTGGGAGGAAATAATCAGAATTGCTTGGACAAGTGGTCTTCAAAACAAAACATCAGTCATTGTAAAACTCTCCTAAACTCCACAACTTTCAGACAAAAACTTTATAAACAGTTAATACCACATTTAATTCTAATTTATTGATATTAAGCTATGTCAAAGTTGTGAACAGATGTGCCAACTCATCTAGGATGGAATGGAAGTTCTTACAGAAAAATTTTTATGATTTAAAATCAAGAAAATTATTCCTAGACAGTCAGATTTACATTATGCAGCATCAATTTACATGTTCCACACTCTGCTTCCTAGCGCCATTTAGCATACATTCATCTATTATGAGGACATCACCTATGATTACACATCATGCCTCTAAAAGTTGGCTGACATTACATATTCCATAATGCTGAAAATAAGTGATGATATCAATTTAGAATCAGGATGGAAAAACAACTAGCAAGTTATATTTTGATGCCCTGTTATAAATCTCATACATGACATTTCCTGAAATCTTCCTTTATATATATATTCATGTGTGCCTAAACATTTGAAGAAAAGTGTTCAATGATTTATGGTCATTCTTTAGAGAAACACTTGCAAACACTCAAGCACTTTGCTGTTCTGTGTAGATCCACAGATGACCACATAAACATCAGGAGTATTGGTTTGAAAATATTGAGAATACTTTTGTGAATGTGTATATTTCCAAATATGGTAAAAATGAACAATGATAATTCATTAGCATATTTAGAGAAACTTATTCAATCTCTAAAATCAGTGGGGGAATTAATATCAGAAGAAGCAACCTGATTAGCTCATTTATTGTAAGCAGTGAATATGAATGTTTTCAAAGACATAAATTGTAGAAACCAAGCTAATGGACCTGTACCTAATTATTAAATCAAAGGAAAAGTAAGTGAAAAGAAATAGGGAGGGAAGGAAACAGAAGTAAAAAAACAAAAGTTTCAAGATCATGTGTTGAATTAACAATAACAAAGGACCAAACATACCATTCCCTTTTCCTAGGTCATTATTTTTATAAAAATGCCTGAACTTCTACAGCTACTTATTCATGAGTCACAATGATTTTCATTCCAGCTACTTGCTGTTTGACATCATAGACATAAACTCATAGCCAGATAAATAAATATTTAAAATATTTTAATAATAACAGTGTAATTGTAACTCTTTGGGTCTTCTATTTTGTTATAAGTTAAGTATATAAATATATATGCTTTAAAGTATATTTTCTGTTTTGTTTTTGAACCTTATATACATAAAATGCAGGCATTATATTTTGTACATCCATGTTAATAAAGTAAATGTAATATTTTATATACAAATATGTAATATGTAATATATGTAATATACAAATATGTAATATTACAAATGTAATATTTTATATACAGTATAAACATTGCAGAGCAAATAAACAGTTTTATGATTGGACCAGAAAGATTTTTGACACCCCCAAAACTAACTTCTTTGTGTTGTATTATTTTTGATGAGTTCAAATAATTAAGATTAATTGAATGTAACTAACAAGAAACTATAAATCCATACATTGATCTCAATGAACAGCTTTCTTCCAACTTCCTAACCCTTATTTAAATAAAAATTCAAACTAATATGTTTTTCTATGTTACTATTTAAAAAGGAAATACTTTATTGTTCTATATACTTATACTAACATGAAAAGTCTAGATTTCAGTAGTTTCAAGGAATGTGGTGAGTAATGTTCTGGTAATCACTGGACCCTATGATTTTATACTAGAGTGTGAGCTGCATATTAGAGCTGCATACTAGAGTATATTAAAGCAAACTACTTTGGAAAAGCTGCGCTGGCCAGTAGGTCGTGATGCCAACAGCAGAGACAAAAGCAAGATGGAATCATTCTTAGGATGGAATCATTCCACTTGCCTGAAGCTGAAATAGTTAGGTCTTAAACTGGCCATCTCCAAAATGCTCCAAAAAGTTGAGGAAATTGAATGTCCATGTGCCCAACACTTGATTTATATAAAAAAAAATCCTTTACCTCTGAACTTCACAATATCTGTAGAGTACCCCTTAAACTATCAATTATTCCTTTTCACGCAAAAAATTTTCTTCAGTTCCAGCTAGGCAAAATCCTGGACACATAACCAACAAAAGGTGGCAGAAGGCTCATCTGATGCCTTCTTTGCCTTTAGAAACAGTGATTTTACTGCTATTTGGAATTTAAATTAGACTTTCTCCTCAGTATTTAAATTGGTGCCAGATTCCACTTCACACACTCAATTCGAAACCCTCAGTTGGTCTAAACAGCTTTGATTAAATTGTTGGCATTCAATATTTTAGCAGCTGTAGAACAGTATTCTTGCCCGTGAATGGGAAAGAGAAAGATCCCATTTCCTACTTCCTTTTCTAGTTTCTTCTTTCTGCCACAGTCCAAAGGCAACCTTTGTAATACCTGCTCTTTCTTTTGTGATAATGTTCCATGTTCATTTTTCTTCTCCCAATATTGACCTTCATCAGATTTATCAGGTGAAATTTAGCAATTATATCCAGTTTGTGCAATAGACATGGTTACCTTAATGTGCATCCTAAATCAGGATAAAAACAATTAGATGAAGCAACTTCTGTCAACCAGAGAGAGCTGCTTATAGTTTCATGAAAGTCTTATAAAATCATTATTCTTCTGAAAACTGACCTCTAAAACCTCTAAAATGCTAGGTCCATAATTTAATACCAACCATTATTTCCCCCCAAAATGGTCAAAATTTTAATTCAGAAAATAATTATAAAACTGCAATGAGGTAAATAGTAAAATTTAGTATAAACTCATTGATATATGTATCTTTAACTAATATGCAGATTGGGAGCTATTACCTCACTTAGAACACTTTAGTGTGTATGAATATTTCATTTGTGTATTATGCTAAGGTCAAGGACAACAAGAATAACACATTAAATTAAGCAATAATATTACCAAAATTATCACTGAGTATAAGAAGAAATTATGTATCTCATTCTTCAGGTGTATTTTTCTGAATTTCAGAAAAATACTTTCAGGTGTATCTTCAGGTGTATTTTCAGGTGTATCTTCCCCAAATGTCTGTAGAAAAAATAACTTCTTAAACTTAAAAACAGAAAACTATTTATTAGACTCACTCTAATAAGGGAGAACTTCCTCTGGGTAGAATTAACTGAAAGAGGATGGATGGAAAAGAGGATTGCAGGGTTATAGGTACTGGCCATATGATTTTGAAGAGGATATTGGCTAGTTTCAGACAGTTGATAAGATATAGGCTTTTCATTTTTGTCACCAAGAAATGTTTATTGTATAGGGTGTTGTTTATCTTAAAAAGCAAATTACTTTAGTTGGTTCATAATCTTACCTTTCAAGAAAATAAATTTTCAGAAAAATACAACAACAGTGTTTAAAGGTTTTAGTATTTTTTTAGTCAGAAAAATATGGTCTATCTCACAATTTTTTAGCACCAGGTTGAAAACAATGTTATTCCTGTTAACAAATAACTTTTCATTAAAAATGTCTCACCTTGCTTTTTTTTTTTTTTTTTTTTTGGTTTTTCGGGCCACACTCATTAGATGCTCAGGGGTTAGTCCTGGCTACCCGCTCAGAAATTGCCCCTGGCTTGGGGGGACCATATGGGACGCCGGGGGATCGAACCGTGGTCCTTTCCTTGGCTAGCACTTGCAAGGCAGACACCTTACCTCTAGCGCCACCTCGCCGGCCCCCTCACCTTGCTTTTTATTTCAAACTACTACTACTCTTTACCTGAATAGGAAAGTTCTTTCTCCATAATTGGTGAGAACAGGGGAAGATAAATACAAAGACTTTAGGTGAAAATTAAGTATTTATTTTCATTGCATATTCAAAACAGTGCTAATTGATGCCACACTAATTTATGGGAACTATATTATGTGACCAAAGTCACATGTCACTTAAATCAGTATCAAGTATAACTCTTAATTCACCAGACTATGATAACTGTAGTACTTTCATAACAATGAAATTGATTTCTATTCTAATCTTGCTTAAAATCTATTCTAATTATAACTAAAATACGAGAGGTGAGGCAATTATAACTTTAACTAGGAAGCAAGTATCCTTCCAATCATCTAGTGGCAAAGAATGGAATTTTCCCCCTGAATGTTTTATAGGAGAATTTAAACAGTAATTGTTAAGAATTTTAGAAATTTTGCAAATTTCTCAAAGAGAAAAATTATACTTTTCATGTAGGTGAGTTTTGACACAGCAATGTATACTTGGTTGAGTGGATGCTCTAATATTGAAGACAAATTATTTTATAACCTAGCAAATGTGATTTTTCTAGAATAAACCTAAAATTTAGAGCCATTAGTAGTTTCCAACAGGACTCAGCAGGAGTAATAACTTAGACTCTAGATCAGGGAAAGCCAGTCCATCAATCTCACAAGTCATGCTATAAAGCATGGCTGGAAATTAGGGCCTTCTTACTGCTTGACTCTGCACACTTTTCTAAGGTAGTCTAAGTAAAATATGTTGCCCTGCCTAAATCTGACTCACAACTCCCCTAAGTTCAGTTGCTACAAAATCTATTTACTTATCAAGGGAAAACACATAGAAGGGATTAAATGACATTGTTCAGAGTTCCTATGCTGTTTGCAGGATTTGAATATATTTTTACATCTCTCATTGTGTGAATGGCTTAGTTCTTATAGGAAGTTTCTATCAACATTTATTTAATGTATTTATATTGTCTTGCTGATAAGAAATAATACCTTGAATTCAGTAGAGTCCAAACCACACGTTTTCATATTTTTCATTTTCTTGTCTCATAGAAGCCCTGTTATAAAAATTATATAAAGAGTAAATATTCAGAAGTAAGAATATTGCAAAAAAGCAAGTCATATACTTTTGCTGAGCTGATAAGAATTGAACATTGCAGTGAAATTATGATGCACCTAAAATTAGTCATTCATCTATAATGAAATAATCAAAACAGAAGATTCTTTATTTGAATTTTTCATAATTTTTATTGAGACCAATGTGAATTATAAGTCTTTCACAGTTAGATTTAAGGTGCATAGTGACAGTGAATTTGGGCAATTTCCAAATTCCCACCACCACTGTTGACCTCCCTCCACCCCTGTTCCCAGCATGCTTCCCGTCTTCACTTTTAGCCCCCTGGACTGCAGTTAACAACTCACTTTTGTGTAGAGCTTGCTGTAGTTTAGGTCACTTGATTCTATTGTCATTGAATTTGGGTTGGGTATTTAGGGCTGATTATTTTTATTTCCACTCAATGTTCATGAGACTGCTTGCCCCTGGTACCATCCATTTTATTTTTTCTCATTTTATGAGGTCTTTTAATGGTGCCAGGAAATCTTCTGCTCAGTTGGTTGTCAAGATCTGCCTTCTGTAATTAGAGATCTTGGTTTTTGCATAGGTCCTAGGATGAAGTCTAGGATAGAGTCTTTATGGTTCCGGAAGTTTTGCTCAGTCACGATTGTTGCAGTCGGTCGTCTGTAAGTAGTGATCTTGTTTTTTTCACAAGTTAAAGTATAGAGTGTCTTCTGATTTCATCTCACCGTTAGGTGATAAGGTTGGGGAACCTGACCTTTGATCAAGTTCTTGCTGTTTCCTTGTCGTCAGGATGTCGTACGCACCTAGCCTGGCTCAAGTTGGTGCAAGAGTAGTATTACAGTCTCCCCTGAGGGAGTTTGATTCCTGGTGCTGGTGCAAGGAACTGTGTCAGTTCTAAGGTTGGGATCGGAAGTTTGGGGTTGGATGGTCCATGTCCCATCACGTGTGGTCTAAGTCAAGTCCCCATGACAAGTGTTCAGGGTGTGAGGTGCCCCTGTATTATAAAATGTATGAATTCTTATCCCTAATAAATAAGAGCTTATTTCTATATATAAGCTTTTCCTATTTTAAAAGTAACAAGGTCATATTATATTGTTGGTGCACTAGGGGGTGAAAATGGGAGGCAATACAATCTATGTGCCCTGATTTTAGCCTGAGCTATTTTATCTTAGGCAAGACTTTTCTTCTAGAACTTTGTATTAAGCAGAACCAAAAAAAGCAAAGAAAAAGAAAATCCCCAACTACAATCATGTTTGTAATCAAAGTGTTTAAATACAGATTTTATTAAAAAATAAATAAAATTTTATAAAAGGAAAGGGATGGAGGAGGCTACCTTTGCATTTGGGAACAGAAACAGTAGACACTGTTTAGTAATCAAACATATATTGGCAATATAGATATCCCATTAAGTTTTTTGAGAAAGTTTTGGGGGGTTGTGAGGGATGAAATCCAGGGCATATTTTTTCCCACTTTGTGGCCTTTTTAAGACTGAGAAATGATTTGCAGCAGTAAAGGTTTGTATAGTGTTCTCGAGCTGGGGGTTCTTCTGGAGCTGAATACGGTAGCATGCTCCAGTCCATGTTGTGTGTTTTGTGTGTGTGTGTGTGTGTGTGTGTGTGTGTGTGTGTGTATGGTTATGTGTGTGTGTGAAAAAGGGCCAGATAAAATGAATCAGCTGGACTGGTGGTTGCAGCTTCCTGTCCGTGAAAGAGATGTGGGACTGAGAAAGTGTCCTTTCACTTTGGGAGTTGGATGGTGGCTTATTGGGGCAGGGATTCAGTCTCAAATCCTAATGATTTAAGATCTGAGGATGCAGAGGGTTAAATGGGGAGATATAATGGATCAGGTTTGAAGGGGTGAGAGGATAGGTGAAGTTATGAATGGAGGAGGGAAGGAGGGATAATATATGAGGAGTTATATACAATATAGGCATGGCTTGTTTACAGTATAGATTAGGCAAAAATGTTGGAATCTACCACATATAAACTCATGCCCACTTATAGACAAAATTTAGAGATCAATTCATAGATTATAGTTGGAGGCCTGACCTTTATGGAACATAACATATAATTAAATTAAAAAATTAATAAACTGGGGCCGGAGAGATAGCATGGAGGTAAGGTGTTTGCCTTTCATGCAGAAGGTCCGTGGTTCAAATCCCGGCGTCCCATATGGTCCCCCGTGCCTGCCAGGAGCGATTTCTGAGCAGACAGCCAGGAGTAACCCCTGAGCACTGCCGGGTGTGACCCAAAAACCAAAAAAAAAAAAAAAAAATTAATAAACTTGTAAAGTTTAGTAGAGAAAAAAGAAAGAAGAAAAATAAATAAATAAATAAATAAATAAATAAATAAATAAATAAATAAATAAATAAATAAAATAGGGAAAAATAAAGTTGGGTTTGTTTCTTGCAGGGGAAATGTTTTCCAATTTCTTGGTTCTTCTTGAATGGCAGGTGTGAACTTTGCTAAACTAAGCATTCTGGGTTAGATCATTTTAGAATAAACATAGTTTTCATGAATAGAGTACTAAGTAATATGGTAGTGGGCACTATAAGAGGAATCTACCTTATGCAGTATCATCCATTGTGTCTTGTGCATTGAAGGTCCTTTTTTGGAAAGAAAGCTGATAGTGTAGGCATTATGATATAATAGTAACATAGGGGTTGAAAAAGAAGAAAGGAGAGAAGGAAAAGAGAAAAAGGAAAAAAGAAAAGAGATAATAGTAATTTGCAAATACAAACATTATGAGTGGGTCCTATAACATATGTCTTTGATCTCAATGGTCATAAGCTTTAGGACATAACAGAAGATATAATCATATAGAAATGGGTAAATTGAAGTATTTTATCAAGACAGTGCCATAGTGAGCACTGTATATAGATTCTAATATCATAGAGCACCAAATTGCAAAATCATATATTTTTACATTTTCTATATTTTATCTATAATATATATTTGAATTTTTAAAGTTCTCTCTGTATAAGTGGAAATGCCTAAGAGAATATCTTTAAGGTCCCAGAAGTACTTATCATTTTATAAATAATCTCCAACACTAAAATTAAAGTAAGTAACTTATCACACACACTATAAATTGTAATCTGGTGACTAGAAGATTTGTGTCTCTTACCTCCCAGAAAGAGAACTGTATCTTTCTATAGAATTGATTCTTTTGTTACAGTGAATGCAGATATGACTTGAGAGTGGAATGTTCAATATTCTGTGATAATGTGCTCAGACATATCATTTTTTGTTTCCCTTTTATTTATAATGAGATTGGCTATGCAACAGACAAAACGTTATCACTACTTTTCAATTTACCTGTAAAAGGAATCATAATTCAGATTGAGTGACCTAAATAAATGGATACTAGGCTTTTTGAACATGGAAATAGCATGTTAAACAGTCATCTTTCAGCAAGTAGTACTTTCCTACAAGTACATACTTTGTCTTTCAAGGACTTTTTGAGTGGCGATAATAGAATCAGAAAATCTCTGGATTCAAATTTAACAGCAAAGTCCAGAATGATGGGCAAAGCAAGAGTTTCCTCAATATTTTAAATTTAAAACTGCTGGGGCTGGAGAGATAGCATTGAGGTAAGGCATTTGCCTTTCATGCAGAAGGATGATGGTTAGAATCCTGGTGTCCCATATGGTCCCCTGAGCCTGCCAGGGCGATTTCTGAAGTTAGAGCCAGGAGTAACCCCTGAGTGCTGCCAGGTGTGATCAAAAAAAAAAAAAAAAAAAGGAATTTAAAACTGCTACTACTTCTTATTTGAATTAGAAAGTTCCTTCTCCCTAATTGGTGAAAACAGGGGAAGATGAATACAGAGATTTCAGCTAAAAAAAGAAGCAGTTTATTTTTACTGCAGAAATAATAATATATTTTTATGTTGAAATATTGTCTAAAAAGCAGATGAGTACCAAATCTAGATGAAAAATGTCTTATTTTTTCTTTTCTGCCACTAATAACAAAACCACATAAAAATTTATAAATGACCTTCCAGAGAACCATAAATGGTGAATAAAGCCAGAAAGGTTTGTGACCCCAGGATTTAAAACACCTTTCTTTGATGAGTCCCCTGAAATCTTCAGATGTATCTTCTGCATTGCCTAATTCAAGCACTCGGTAGGAGACACATACCCTGGAAATAATCCCTAACACAGACCTCTTCCCAAATTCAAGAAGAGTCCTGCTTTCACGACAACTGAATAAAAATAGGTGCTCAGTTAAATTATGTCCTTTTGCCAACTCCATCTGGCACTCAATCCATGAAGTGTTTCCCACATCTTTCCTCATCCTTCTCCAGAGTAGGCAGAAATTCTGGGAAAACTTTAAGAGCCATCTTTGGATTCTGGTGCCTTTGAAATTCATTGAGATATCGAGGTGAATTGATTTCTCCACTTCATCCTTGCAATACTATGGAGATTCCCTACTGAGGGTGGTCTCAGAAAGGAAGACGGACTATGACACCCTCCTTCTGCAGCCAAGTAGCTCAAGAAACCATGGGATGCAGTTCAGTCTTTTGAATACAGTGGGAGCACCAGAACGACCTGCAGGGGCTCTAGAAATGAACTTCAGAACCACAACACAGATTAATAAAATGACTTCAGTAGGAGACTGAGTGAAATCAGTCTTAAGGTGAGAGTTAAGTGTCGGGGTTCGTTCCCCCAATTACCTTTCACATGAAAAGAACAGAAACACCTCCAGTCATCTAAGTAACATAATTCACAGATGACAAGATTTTAGATCCTATTGAAATGATCAAATAAAGCCTTTAAAATGACCATCAAAGTGCTTAACCAGCGACTTTGAACAGTCCTCAGATGCCAACACATTCAACAACCACAGTAAATAAACAGGAAGTTTCTGAACAATTAGAATGTTTCCATTCCTTTTAAGTCAGATACTAGCTAGACACAAAAAAGAGAAAAATGCAGCAAATCACAGGATATTGTTCTATTACAATAATTAGTAAAGCAGATGCGGCCTATGAGAAAATAAATTGTTGGCTTATTGTATTAAATTAAAATCTACTTTGAGGGCCTGAGCCTTAGCTTTGAGCCCACTGGGTAGGTCACATTTGCCTTGATCATGTCTGACTTAGCTTTAATTCTAACACCATATATAATCCTGGGAGCCCCACCAGGATGATCCCTGAGCATCGAGTCAGGAGTGAACCCTGCTGTGGCCCCAAAACAAAATGAAACAAAACAAAATGAAAACATACTTTGAAGTATTAATTATCTAAAATGCCAGCCCATGTCATTTGCAAGACAAATGTCTTGCTCTATTTCTCATTTATTTTCCATGTTCTAACCATGCACCATTTAGTTAAGATTTCTGCAAATAGAAACCTTATCATCTTTTACAAACCCTAACTTTACTGTAACCATGATGCTATGTGACAGGTTCAAAACAAAACTAAACAAAACAGGAAGTTTGCAGATAAATGAAACAAGTGAAAAAGAACTAAAACTAATTGTTATAGTACAATGCTTACTAGAAATTTAAAAATTAATTTTTATGTAGGAAAATTATATATACATATTAATTAGGCATTACTTTGTCAATAGCCTTCTTTGTTATTTGTTCATATTCTTCTTTTTGGGGAGCCAGTACCAGTGGCTTTGGGGGGGGACTTGCAGTTACAAAGATGAAAACCAGGGCCTCTCACATTTCATACTTAAGTCAAAAATCTCTTCCATATACAACTTTCTCACTAGTACAGTCTTTGCTATACCAAAGCTACATATGTTTGTAAACGGTTCTAACGTGTTTCAAACCCAGTGATTCACTATATATAGAAAATGTGGCACCAATAATAATGATATTTTACAATTTAGTAGTTTATGGATTGGTCACCTTACTAGTTTACTTTTTCTACTGTTGTAGCAGCCAGAGAGTATCAAACACACCAAAACTTTACAGACTTATTTTTTCTAAAAAAAAAGTGAATGATCTTATAGATTCCTGGGTGCCAGGATCAAAATCTCTACCAGCTATCTCAGACTTTTTTCCTTTTGGGGGGAGGTCACACCCAGTGACACCTAGGGATTACTCCTGGCTATGCACTCAGAAATAGTTCCTGGCTTGGGGGGCCATATGGGATGCCAGGGATCAAACCAGGTCCGTCCTGAGTCAGCTTTGTGCAAGGCAACTGCCCTACCACTACGCATTGCTGCAGCCCTTCAGATTTTTGTGTTATCAAATACCACTCTAATTCCATCATTGCATCAATTTCTCTGTTTACTGGTCCACATGTGAAAATCAGACATAAAATAACATAAAACAATAAAATATATTTTATTTACCATTAAAATATATCAGCTTCGGGGCCGGGCGGTGGCGCTAAAGGTAAGGTGCCTGCCTTACCTGCGCTAGCCTAGGACGGACCGCGGTTCGATCCCCCGGCGTCCCATATGGTCCCCCAAGCCAGGAGCGACTTCTGAGCGCATAGCCAGGAGTAACCCCTGAGCGTCACCGGGTGTGGCCCAAAAACCAAAAAAAAAAAAAAAAAAAAAAACATATATCAGCTTCATTTAATTCAGTCACTCACTACCAATAAAAGATCATCACCTGAATTTTTCAGGAAAGTAAAACATCTGGCTAACATAAACCTGACTTTAAAAAATTAGTTTCAGTAATTTTCTTTCTATTCAGAATATTTTTATTTTAATTCATAACAAAATGTTTTAAGACATAATATCAAAGATATTTTGAATGGTGGAGTTAAAGGCCAGGCCAAAATAAGAAAGGCTAGCACAAGAGCAAAATACATTTAATCAAGATTTTAGCATAGAATGAAATAACCATCAGTAGCATAATCATAGATACTTTTTATTGTGCTCCATAGTTAAGTATAGTGCAAAATAATTTACAATGCAAATTCACATGTGAGACTAAATAAGTACATGAACAATAACTCAAATTTATGTAATAATAGAACTCAGACCTACAATTTGCCCACCCATCATCTCTACCAATCAGTACCCAAAACTCAGAGATTAATTAGTAAGTCTGTGACCCTCAAGCTTTATTTTTTTTATTTTATCATAGTGATTTACATGTTTGACAATTAGATAGAGACTTATGCATACAACATTTCAACACCAGTCTCACCACCATGGTCCTCATTTCTCTATGCAATTATTTCAGGGTTCCCTCACCCTTCATTCTTCCCACAATACCATCCCACCATCTACTACCTATCCTTCCATCTGTCAGCCCAACTAGGTTCTGTCATTTTTCTCCTACTATGGTTTTTTTTTTTTTTGGAATTTTATATCTGAGAAGAAATAATTACATTTCTACATCTATCTGACTGACTTCACTCACCATAGTCCTCATCCAGTTCCATCCACATAGTGGCTAATTGTATTATTTCATCTTTTCTTATAGTCTGACATATTCCATTGTGTGTATACATACCCTTACTCTTTTGTCAATCATCTGTTTTTGGATAATCAACCAGTTTTCCGATTTTGACTGTTGTAAATAATGCTGCATTTACACAGGTACAAAAATGCCTTTCCTAAGTAAAAATTTGGAGGGGCCACACCTGGTGATGCTCAGGAGTTTCTGCTGGCTATGCCGTCAAAAATTGCTCCTTGCTTGGGGGACCATATGGGATGCCAGGGATTAAACCACGGTCTGTCCTAGGTCAGTTTATGCAAGGCAAATGCCCTACCACTTGCTCCACTGCTCTGGCCCCTCTAAGTAAAAAAATTTGTATCCTTGGGATATAGGCCCAGAAGTGGGACTTCTGTGACTTATTT
The DNA here is from genome assembly GCF_024139225.1 of Suncus etruscus. Taxonomy (NCBI): domain Eukaryota; kingdom Metazoa; phylum Chordata; class Mammalia; order Eulipotyphla; family Soricidae; genus Suncus; species Suncus etruscus. The sequence goes on along the minus strand of NC_064857.1, from coordinate 69,354,524 downwards.
TTAGTTATGTTTCTAGTTTAGGATCTATCAGAAAAGGTCACCACGTACCTATCATCACATTCTTTGCATGCAAGAGCCTTGGTTCTATTTCAGGACATCATAATCCCCTTAGTAAACCCAGGAGTAAACCTGCAGCAGTAAACCTGGAGTATCCCCAATTACCACTGTGTGTTTAGGGATATCCACCAAAAGATTTATGATAGGAATTTCAGTTTGACTTCCATTACTAGTTATTACTAGTACTAGTTATTACTAGTACAAAGGCCACTAAATCAGGGTTTAGTTGAGATTGTAAGAAATATAAGCATAACCTTTTACAAAGTTGAGAACCATCATCTACATTTCTGTATATTTATCTGGTATATTTTATTCAAAGTCAAGTTATCCATGTATTGTAAAGAATCTACTTTTTGAGAAGGGCTTTACCACTTCTTCTTAGCTTGTTCCCAAATTTTTCAGTCAACAGTATCCAATCAGAGAATTCCAGAAAAGATCCTTTTTCTACCAGAAAGCTGCTTTTGTTTTCTGCCTGTTTTTGAATCTTTGCCAAATCCAAGCAGTGATTCTGGCTCTCTCAGTATAGACACTCAGATTAAATAGGCTTTGATATTTCTCATTTGGTGGTCTACATTTATTTCCACATATGTAGGAATAATTTGCTCCTCCCATGAATCTGAAAGAGGAAACCTCTGCTATTCTCCTTTGAGGATTATGAAACAACGGGTAATATATGTAACATATATATGGTAACATGTTGCCAAAGTAACATACTATAAGTTCTGATTTGCACTTAGAAAGGCTTATATTCAGAGCCTGTGCTCAACACTATAAACACTGCATAACCCTAGAATCCACAAAACTAACCATATCAGTGAAGGGTAGCTGCTCTAAACCCTCAATACTTGAATTGACATTGTTCAATTGTGAATTGTTCACACTCCTTTAATATTGCTCAGTGTTGAAGACTTCTGCTCCAAACCTCGTTCTGAATCCAGAATCTATCCGACTCACAGTGTAACCATAATGATGAGAACATCACCAAGGAAAGACACAGCAAGGTATACATACAATATAAACAAAATTAACAATTACTCAAAGAAGAAATGGAAATGGCCAAAAGGCACACGAAAAAATGCCCCACATCACTAGTCATCAGGGAGATGCAAGTCAAAACAACAAGATACCATCTCATGCCAAAGAGACTGGCACACATCACAACAACAACAACAACAACAACAAAAATCAGTGATGGTGGGGATGTCTGGAGAAAGAAACTCTCATTCACTACTGGTAGGAATGCCATCTAGTCCAGCCTTATGGAAAACAATAAGGAGATTCCTCGAAAAACTGGAAATTGAGCTCCTATATGATCCAGCTATACCACTCCAAAGGATATACCCTAGGAACAAAAAATAAGCACAATACAAAAATTCCTTCATACATATATTCATTGCAGCACTATTTACAACAACCAGACTCTAGAAACAACCAAGACAAGATGCCTTCAAAAGGAACTGTGGTATATATACACAATGGAATATTATGTAGCCATCAGGAGAGATGAAGTCATGAAATTTTCCTATACATAGATGTACATGGATTCTATTATGTTGAATGAAACAAGTCAGAGGGAGAGAGATAGAGACAGAATAGTCTTACTGATTGATGGTTTTTAAGAATAATGAAAGACATATTGTAATATTCCCCAGGGACAATAGAGATGAGGGCAGGAAGGACTGGTTTACTATAAGAAGCTCACCACAAAGGGTGGTGAGTGCAGTTAGAGAAATAATTACACAAACAACTATCATGACAATGTTAATGAGTGAGAGAAATAGAATGCCTGTCTTGAGTACAGGCAGGGATGGGGAAGGAGGGAGATTCGGGAATGTTGCACTGCTGAAGGGGGTGTCTGTTTCTGACTGGAACCCAACTACAATCATGCTTGTAATTATGATTATTAAATAAAGATATTATTTTAAAAAAATTTACAACTCATTTCAAAATATGCCCTTCTGCTTATATTAACTCACTTTTAAGATACAGGGAAGACAATATTTCCATGTACTCACAACAAGGAAGGATTCATCAAACCACTGAAAAAATGAACATGAAGTCTCACTCAAATTCCTTAATAATGAAAAGGTCTCTGATCCTCTTCAAAGGTAAAAACACTCATATGGTAAAAAACCAAATACTCTTTATCTCCTTAGTTCTCAGTGTGCTTCAATTAGATCCAGGGGCTTCTCAGTAAAGTAGATTCTTTACAGTACAGAGATAACTTGACTTTGAATGAAAACATCAGATAAATATACAGAAATGTAGATAATGGTTCTTAACTTTAAAAAAGGGTGATGTTTGTATTCCTACAATCTCTACTAATCTCTGACTTAGTGGCCATTGTATCATAACTGGTGATGAAAGTGGAATTGAAATTCTTACTATAAATTAATCTTTTGGAAGAATGAGGTCACGCCCAGTGGTGATTGGGGGCTACTCTAGGTTTACAGCTGGGGATTTGCTACTGTACATACTAAGGAGATCATGAGGTCCTGGGGGTAAAACCGAGGCTCTTGCATATAAAGCATGTGTACAAGCCCTTTGAGTCATCTTTCTAGTCCTGGGGATTATGTTTTCCTTGAGTAACTTGCTTCAAAAACAATTTTATTTTCAAGTAAATGAGGTGGTTCAGAGAAGAAGAAAATGTTAACAAACAAAAAATGTGTCAAGTACTTGCCATAGTGTCAGGCTGAGGGTGGGTTGGAGAGAAACTGGGGACTCACTCTTTGTTGGAGAGAAGTGGAAACTGGTCAAAAGTATTGATACTGAAATATTTTATATCTGGAATCTAGTCATAAATAACCTTGTAATTTATGGAGATTCAATTACAAAGTAAATAAAATATGGAATGCATGATTATGTTACACAGCTATATACTTATTAATATTGTCTATTGTGTAAAGTTTATACTTATATTCTCTCTATTAGTACAGTTCATACTGCAGAGTAGTCCTTGAATACTTTTTAAAGGAATGAATACATCCCTATTCATATTCATATTTCAATGAAGACGAGATGAAACTATTTTATATTGATTCCTTTATAAAATGAATTTGTAAGTGTTAAAGTTAAATATAAAAATCATGCAATGAGTTGCTTTTAAAGACAAAGATTCTATAGGCTATTAGAATTTTATATATTTTATAACTGTCTTAGATATTTGTAATAATTTTTATTCTTATACCAAAGTTTCTAAATTGTTCTATAGTAAAGAAGCTACTTAATTTTAGATTACTCATGATCTTTCAGTTTTATTGAACATAATTTTTCGGCATTTAACATATCCTAAAATTAACAATCATTTTTTCTTTTCTTCCAGTTCCATTGGACAGACCTTCCTCTATGTGTTGACATGATACTGGCAGCTTTATGCTCTTGTGTACCTTTTATTTTATTTATTTATTTTTGCCTAATTCTCCCCTCTTGTGTACCTTTTAGTCATTTTTATTATCTCAACTGTGATTGAATAAATATGAATAAATCAAAACATGGCTGAAAAAAATGCATAAATCTGGAGATAGATTTTGTGGTGAGCCTAAATATGATGAGGATAAATAACTCAGGCAACATGTATAATAGATAAATGAACTAAAAACTGTTTAAAAATATAGAAGGTAATTAGACAAACAAAATAAGAAATGATGGAAAAAGTAAGGACTTTTGGAAGAGTGTAGGAGAAAGTAGAGAAATAAGGGTTAAGAGGATCAAAGAGATAAAGATTAGTCTAATGAAACTCAAATTCCCCAGTTCTAATTTTCATCACATTATCTGAATGTCATATTCATAAATAAACTTAAAAGTTTCTCTTTCATATTTATACTTTAAACATCACTCTTAATCAATTTTATTTTTGTCAGTCTTATACAATTGTATTCACTCTCTTTTAGTGGATGGTTCTGCCTTTGAAAGTACCATAATTCACATACAGCTCATATCTCTGAATAGATGGGTGTTTACAATATAATTCCTCAGACTGAGCAAGTTGACTTAAAAAAAGACCTTGACCTTTTGAGCACTTGTCTATGATTGCTGTTTCAGGGTTATTACCAAGCTTCATGCTTGGAGAGCTATGTGGAATTCTGTATTCAAGGCAACCAAACTAGTCCTTTAAGAAAATTCCCTTCTCTATATCTGAACATATTTAAGACTTTTTTATTGTACATAACAATACATATGAGAATCAACAGATTTGTAAGCCATATAGCTAATATAAAAAAGATTAGAAGAAAAAATGGAAAAATACAAAGTCCCAAGTAAAACCAGGCAAGGATCCCAGATAAGAATAAATTTAAAATAGGAGCTTAACCTGAATCCTATAGAGAGTAACAATTTTGTTGAGAGAAGATTATATATATACACAGAGATATCTTGTTATCAAGAGGCCTATTTCAGGCAAACTGCAATGTCATTTTTTTCTGTTAATATTCAAAGGTTTTCTAAATGCAGAAGGAAAAACATAAGGAGAGAGAGAGAAAGAGAGAGAGAAAGAGAGAGAGAGAGAGAGAGAGGTTTTAGGGCCACACCCGGCAACACTCAGGGGTTACTCCTGGCTATGCACTCAAAAATAGTTCCTGGCTTGGAGGACCATATGGATCGCCAGGGATCAAACCGCAGTCTGTCCATGGTTAGTGCATTCAAGGTTAGTTCAAACTTCAAGGTTAATGCATTCAAGGTTAGTGCATTCAAGGCAAATCCCTTACTGCTTGCGCTACCACTCTTGCCCAGAGTTTTTATATTTTTAACCATAGAAGAAGCTATATAAGTTTGACTTATTTGTCAACTTGAAGACCTTCAAGTTGAAGATTTTTTTCTGATTAATTAAATCATTCTTTGGATCACATCAAACTTTGCTCAGCATTTACCATGGTGGTGGTTGGGGACCATATGTGGTGTACGTCATGGTAATGAAACTAGGTGGGCTTCAGGCAAATCTAGCATCTTACCTGCTATATTATTGTTCCCACAACCTTCCAAAAGTGTTTAAATTAAGAAACATGTCCCAGATTACAGTTATTTTCACTACTAGCAAGACATATGTGCTTACTTTTGAAAAGCAACATTTCATTTTCTGTCACCTTGAAAATGTCAAGAGCCTTTGATTAAAAAAGGATGCAAAATTGGGAGCAAGAGAGTAGAACAGCAGACATGGTGCTTGGCTTGTACATAGCTGTCCCAGTTTACCCTGGCACTACATATGGCTAACTGAAAATTGAAAGGAGTGATCCCGGAGTATACATCAAAGAGTCGTCCCTTAGAACCAGTGAGAGTGGTCCCAAAATAACAAGAAGATGTGGAACCTCTGACAAGTGCTAAAATATATTACTAAAAGTTCCATACAATTACTGCCTTTTTCCTCCTTAAGTTTCTCACATATGGATCACAAAATGCATTTTTTAATATTTTATGACCTTATTTTCTATCACTATGGACTGTACCTTCCCTGGATTATATTAGATTCAAAATCAAGTTAAACATCTAAATGCCACTGATGGATGCAATAGTTCTTTTATAAGTTGTGATTTATCTTTCCTATTACTTAGCTCATTACAACCCCAGAGTCAATGAATTATTATGAAAACTTTAAAACACCTAAAAAAACCCAGCACAAAATAATCCTTTTTATCTATTTATTTATATTTTTGATCTCTTTGTTTGGGTTTGGATATTGAAGTTGTTGTCTCCAATTTTTTTTTCCTTTTTCCTTTTTGCGCTCTGTTATGTCTTCATTTCAGGACCATAGTTATTATGTGGTGATTGTCTTTATTGCTGTAGTGCTCACTGGATTTTTTGATTTTTGTTTTTTTATGTGAGATCTCCTTTTGTATGGTTGTGGTGTTTTACTTCCTCTTTCCCTTTTATCTCTCAAACTGAGGTTGAGAGCTTCTAAAAGCACTCAGCCCATTTTCGGCTTATTTGATTTTTACCCCATTTTATTGCTCTTCTTTTCTTCAAACAAAACCACATAACTTGAACTATCTAGTACTGCCTCTCAAATAGAAGGGGAAAGAGTGGAGGTTATCAAGATCAAACAGTTGTATGATCACCAAGTAGTAAGCTAGACACAGAGGGGACCACCTGTACTAGCAGCCCGGGGGTTGAGGGTGGGGGATATGGGATGCAAGATGGGGGTGGGGGTTGAGGGAGAACAACTTTGGTGATGGTAATTCCCCTGACACATTGTTAATATGTACCTAAAATATTACTGTGAAATATATGTAAGCCACTTTGGTCAAAATAAAAATTATACTAAAAAACACCTAAAAAAGAAAGAGACTTTAGAAATGCAATATACCAGGCTTTTGTACTTGAAGAATTAAAAGCTTTGAAATTGCCATCCTACCTAAACTACTATGTAGATTCAATGCAATCCATATCCAAATCCAAAGAACATTCTTTAAGGACTTAGAATAATTTATGAAGTTTTATGAAGTAATAAAAAGTGTCAAATTGCCAAATTTGAAAAAAGAAAAAATTGGGAGATATCTCATGAGCAAACTTGAAATTACTATAAAGTTATAGTGATCAAATCAGTTTTGTAATAAATGTGGCTAGACTTTGACCAGACTAGAACAGAATGTTCAAGAAGATATTATCACATTATATATGGTCAGTAAATTTTGTACAAAAGATCTGAGAGCATGTAATATAGTAAAGACAACTTCATCACTAAATAGTGCTTGAAAAACTGGATAACCACAGGTAAATATTAAAGCTGAATCCATATTTTACACTATACACAAAGTTAACTCAAAGTAGATCAAAGATCTTAATATCAGCATCAGTAAAATGCACTGAAATAGAATCAAAATGACACAAAACATGAATACTAATGGTGTTTTTAATGAAACAATGATACTTATAAAAGCAACAAAATCAAAAATAAATAAATGACACTCCATCAAATTAAAGAGTTTCTGTACGGCAAAAGAAAAATGGTCTTAAGCTAAAAGGCAAGTGGATAAGAAAAATTTTGCTGTCAACACATCAGCTAACGGGATGAGGTTCAGGTTATGTCAAACACTCTCAGTAATCAACAACAAAAATGTCCAAATTTGGGGCCGGTGTGGTGGCGCTAGGCAAGGAAGGACTGTGGTTCGATCCCCCGGCATCCCATATGGTCCCCCCATTCCAGGGGCAATTTCTGAGCCCTTAGCCAGGAGTAACCCCTGAGCATCAAACGGTGTGGCTCCCCCGAAAAAAAAAAAAAAAGAACCAAAAAAATGTCCAAATTTACAATCAAATGTGGGGAGAGAAAATGAACTGGGGCTTTTCTAAAGAGGACCAAAGAATGACAAACAGGCACATGAAAAATGCTCACCATAATTATTAGAGAAATTCAAATCAAGAAAATAATTAGTTATTAGATAACACCAGTAAAAACAGCACATATCAAAAATATGGGGAACAATGTATTGAATTGGGATGTATTATAAAGGAATTATTGTCTACTGTAGGTGGGAATGTTGTCTGGTTCAACACTGTAATACAGTATGAAGTCTTCTCAACAAATTTAACATTGAGCTTCTGTATAAACCAGTAATTTTACTTTTGGGTTTGTATCCCCAGGAAACAATATTCAGCCAACAGGTGGTATTCATCACAGCACCCTGTACAATAGCTAAGATTTGGAATCAGCCTAGATGCTCAACAACAGATAAGTGGGTGTGTTATAGATATGTAATGGAATACTACACAGCTGTAAGGAATGATGAACTTGTGACATTGGCTGTAGCATGGCTAGAAGATATGGAAATGGAAGATAACATTTAATGAAACAAGACAGAAAAAGAAAAATAAACAGAGGATAATAAAACTTATATGTGGCGTTTAGAATATCTGGATGAGGAAATCCAATGGTTTAAAAGGGGAATGCCTAGATCACTCTTGACCCTAGTGTACAGAATACAGAGAGGAGAAAGAAAGAAAATAGTGGTGGTGGCGGAGAATAGAGATGAGAAGCAACAGGGAGTGAGAAGCAAAGATATTCAAGTACATCATGGTGTTATGGAATGATAGAGCTAAATGTCCAAAAGCACAAAGCCAACGACACTGAAATCACAAGACCCAATTTTAATAACCAAACTTATAAAGGTGCCTGTCAAGATGGCAGTCTGGGGGTGGGAGGGTCGAAGAGGGAACCCAGGAGTAAGTGGAGCAGCGAAATTAACAGTGGTAACAGGATTGCTGCTGGGACACAGTATAAAACCTAACTATGAGTAATACAGTAAATCACAGTGCAATAAGAAAACAATAAAAAAATAAATAAAAAAGAGCAGTGAATTATTCTTTCATGTTAACTTAATTTCAGTTGGTGCATTTCATGGAGAAACATAGTGGGGGTAAAGATTTACTAGGTCAATGATGAGCTTAATTATTGATACTTTATCAATTTATTTATTTTCATTTTTGTCACTCATATATGTATTCTCTTATTTAATTTCTGAGTAGTTTTAGAAAATAACACAATCTTCTTCCTTAGTCTAATTTGAAAGGCCAACGCTTCCCACCATAATAGATAATCAGATTGTAAACACCAGATTCTAAAATGTAAAGTTAAAAATGCGATCTTTATTTGTTCTTTACATATTTAGTGAACTGGCCAAAAGCTGACTTTCTTCCTCCTATGGTATTTTTACACCCAAAGCAATCTTAACATTTTATTTTTCTATTCACTTTCTACAGTGTCATTCATAGGATATTTTATAGTACTCTATTTATAGTACTTATATAGAGTACTTATATATAGTACTTATACTTTACTTTTAAAATATACTTATATATAATACTTATAGTAGAGCACTATAAAACATTTAACTGTTTATATTTTAAATTATCAGATATAATACCTATATCATAAAGAGTAGTTATAACTCAAAATAAATTAATCTTGCTTTATTAAAAGTGGTGTACAATTTAAAGTTTGTATTTGATCTTTTTAGAGATGTATATTTTTTAAATAAACTGAAATTTTCAATAGAAGCTTGATCACTTAGTTTAATAATTTTTAAAAACACAATTTTCAGACCCTAGAAAGGAAACAATGGCATGTTGTTAAGGAAAAATGTGGTAGATCTATATATTTAAACCACAGAGCCAGTAACCCTAAGTGATGTAAACTTGGGTAGGATGTTTACTGTAATACTAGTGAAAGGAAGTTAACATTGGCCATGGTATTGGTACTAAAATACAATTATGGATGGCTTTGCAAATTATTTCCAAGTTATTTCATAAACATTTTTAAAAAGGAGCAATGGAAGAAAAATGTGTTTTTATAGACTGGTATCTATAACCTTGGTATCATTTTCCCACCAAATGAAAAATGCTTTAGGAATGTTAAGAATAATTTTGGTAGTTTCAAATCCAGTAGAATTATAGCAGAAAGTCAAAGACAATATTAATATTGGGAAAATTTTTGAAGTTTTATGTAAATGATTAGAAATATAGTGATGACATTTATTTCATTTAAAAACTTACTTAAAAATCTAAAATTTTAGTCAGTTTTAGTGTTCCAATGTTTCAATCTGAATATGAATTAAATTAACTTAATTATTATTTCTGCTTAAACAGAGTCTAATGGTATGAAATAATGCAAATGCAGTAGAATAAAGTAGAATAAAACACAGCTCAGTGTTTCAAATCCAATTTTAATTAAGAGAATAAATCAGACTGATAGATTAGATTTTACCTGTGTCTAACTTCCAATATACTTTTATTTTGTACCTTGTGAATTAAATGGCAAGAAATTAATAGGGTGCTGATTTATTTTGCTCATAGAATTTAATTTTCCATATTAAAATTATAGTATATTTATGATTCTAAATTATTCTTTTAAAATATCTGATTATATTTCAAAGAAATTTTTCTGTGCATTAGCCAATAGATGTCAGGACATCATTTTATTGATATACAATATTTTTCTTATTAATTAGTATTTTCACTATTGTTTTTATTCACAGATAAATTTATTTTTCTACAGCAATAAAATTCACCTCAAAATTAACCTCAATTTTGATTGTTTTATACATGGAAATATAGTGTATTCAAGTAATGTGTTAAATTCTAAAAGTCATCAGCATACTCAACATTTATGATGACTACTCTCCTGTCTCCTAGAAGTGTTATAGTTTGGCATTCAACAATTTGGCCTGTAATCCATAAAAGTTAACTTTTGTAAAGAGAATAAGTGAGATCTATGTCTATTGACTTTCTTGTATGTTGTAACACCAAAGACATCACACTTACTCCATTTATTGTTTTTGTGCCTCAGGCACAAGATGAAGTTGGATGCATTTATGTAGTGGAGTTGTGGGCCTTTTATTCTCTTGCATTATTCATTACATAAACTTGGGAGCCAATATCAGATAAACTTGATTCTAAGTCCTATAGTTGAGGTACCGCAAGATTTTGTAAATACTGTATTTGGCAGAAGTGAGGTACTAATTAAAAAGATTAGAGCACTTGATTTGTATGTGGGAACTTGGGTTTGTTTCCTCACACCCTCAGAATCCATCACTCTGGAAGTGGCCTTCTTTATATACTGCTATAAGTGTCAACAGAAATAATTTTTTTCACAATTAAAAAACATGTAGGTATAATTTTCATTGTTTGATATCCTCAGTATCACTGTGTTAATTGATTCTTATCAAATTAGTCTCTCTGCTATCTGTTTCAGGTTGCCAATTTGAATCATAGTATATATCAAATGCGATGATCTTAACCAAGAACATTTTAACAACTTCTAGGGAGAGGGACAAGTTGCTAGGGTTTATGGTATCATGTCAAAGATAAACATTAAAGAATGACAATTAAGATAGTCTAATATTGGGGACACACAATAGCATGTGGCTAATCAAGGTTTGATCCCAGCATTTCACAGGATACCCTGAGCCTGCTAAGACTAATTTCTAAGCATAGAGGCAGAAGTAAAACCTGGGTGCTACCAGTGTGAGCCCAAAGCCAAATATAGTAATATATTTGGTTTTATAATGTTATAGTATGTACTATATAAGATATATACAATATCATTACATTATATATGATTATATATCATTATATGTATCGAATCATATATCATATATTATATAATCATATTTAAATAACTATATAACAATAATTATAATTAAATATACACATTATGTAGTGTAATTTTGACAAAACTAAGCAAATCTTTGCAAATGTTTTATCGAAAAGGTGATTAAATGGTAGCAAATTTGATTTCTCTTTAATTTTGTTTTTGTTTGTTTTGGACCCCACCCAGTGATGCCCAGGGCTTACTCCTGTCTCAGCATTCAAAGATTTATTTCTGACAATATTGGGAGGACACATGGGATTTTGTAGATTGAAACCAGGTGAATCAACCAAGTGCATGGCAAATCTCCTGCTTGCTGTACTATCACTCTGGCCAGAGAAATAAAATTCTGAAGAAATAGTGTCAAAACGATTAGATAAAATAAAGTTATCTTGATATGTACACTCTATTTAAATTTTAGCTAAATATTATATGCTGTTATTAATGGGAATGCTAGAAAATAAAACTACACGGAGGATAGACTATTTTCATTGTTGTGAAATAAGGAAAAGCTCATAAATCTAGTAAATATTTTTAAATGTTTTAAAAATAAGAAAATACTGGGTGGGAGAGATAATATGGAGGTAGGGCATTTGCCTTGCATGCAGAAGGCCATTGGTTTTAATCCCATGATCGCATATGGTACCCTGAGCCTGCCAGGAGTGATTTCTGAGCGTAGAGCCAGGAGTAACCCCTGAGTGCTGCCAGGTGTGACCTCCCCCCCCCCCAAGAAAAGAAAATACAGAAAACAACTTCTTAATAAATAAATATGATCTTTGGGAAAAGTTTTTTAAAGGGTACACAAATGCCAATAATTAGGTAATACTCTTGGGGGTTTTTTGTTTGTTTGTTTTGGTTTTGGGCTACAGCATTGATGCTCAGGGGTTACTCCTGGCTATGCACTCAAAAATCTTTCCTAGTTTGGGAGACCATATGGGACTCCAAAAGATCAAAAAGCAATCTGCCTTAGGCTAGCGCACAAGGCAGACACCTTAACCCCTGCACCACTGCTCTGACCTCATTAATTAGGTAATGCTCTTGCAAATTATTTTGATACAAGAAACTCTGTATAAAAATACATACTTGGTGCTCATAAATTCCAGTATTTGTATCACTTTTTCTTTTTCTTTTTGGTGTATAAACTTGCTCTTTTATGGTAAATTTATTAATTTTAATAATTGAGTATTTTGTTTTCCTAAAATTAACTTAGCAGATAAATGAAGTTTTGTATGATGTTTAATAGAAGAGGCAATAGTAGATCTTGTCTTCCAGCTTCAAGGCTAATGTTTCATATGTACTACTATTTTTCATGTAAAATTAGTATATATTACATAGAAAATATATAATTTATCAATATAAATTTTATAACTTAAAATTTATAATATTTCAGTTATAGCTCTTTCATATACAATTAGGAAATTTTTTTCTGGTTATGTCATAGATATTTACAAATCACAAATAAAGTGCTCTATGCTGCCTACTCTTTTGGGGCCACACAATTAAATGTTTATGACCTACTTTTATACTGAAAATTAATTCAAGAGTCTCACTTATTGATAGCAAATATATGTTGAATGACAAATATATCCCCTTTCCTGTAACAACTCCGGTTTGTTTTTAGTATGCTATTTTATTTTGCATTGTACATATTTAGTTTATTAGTATCATTTCTCAAAAGTTTCACCTTATATTTCTATTTTAACAGACAATATATCCTAATCACAAAATTTGTGAGCTAATATTGGAAATAAATTAATGTATGCTAAATACCATCAGTGAAAAGGAATTATAAGTACATGTAGTTCCAACTTGAATAAAACAATTTTACTTTTAAGTGAGAGAATAATCATCATTATATAAACATATGCAATAAAAATAGCTTTTCTGTAACTCAATCTAGAAAATTAATGTCCATGAGTTTTTTTTATAAGATCCATCTCTAACCCTGTTACATCTTTTGTAATTCTCATGAGTTCCCACTTTGAAATTGAAGTGTTGACATAAGATACCAAGTCTTTATATCAACTGCATAAGAAAAAGGAAAAATATCAGTTCTTCTGCTATGTCTTTGAGGCCTATGAAACTGTGCACTATGAATAAGAATATATATATATTTCACTTGACTTTCTGTCTCTTATACATATAAAGAACAGTGGCCTACTAAACTACTTAAAGATCCATACAACCTTCAAATGAGTATCTAAATACAGAAATGCCTCTCTGGCTCCTTTTCAAGTTGAATTGTATTACTGCACTCTTATGATTTTTTCTTTCACCCGTGCTATAACATGTCACCCGCTTTGACATGTCAACTCTACTCAGAATCTGTATTTTTATCCATTAGTTCAAGTTTAGCTTCTCCCAGAAACTTTCTGTAACTTAAGTTTCTGAGCCTTTGAACATCCATAAGAGAAGAGGTATCCACTTAAGCACAATTCTGGGTACTGAACTAAATCCTTCAGCACATAGGCAAATTTCCCATCATCCAAAAAAGTGTGTTATCAAACAGATATCAAGCCAATGAATGCATGACTCAGCTATTAATTCAAGTTCTCTAGAAATAAACATCTATAATATTTACTTTGACATATAAAATTTTGATCACTTTTATTTTGATTACCACAAAGGATCAACATTGATTAAATGTGATTTTGTGAAATAAGTTGCTGAATGGCTATGTTTTATAATGTCATTAAGAAAAAATTCTTTTATACATCTTTTTACATTTCTTATTTTTATGCATTATTTTCTCTGAAGTCATATTTCCTATATAGGTATATACATATATCTATATATGCATATATATTGGATGTGGAATTCTTCAAAGTGCTTTCTTTTTGTTTATTTTATTGTCTTAAATTATTATGTAACTTTTGAAAACTCCCACACCAATGCTTTATTTATTTCATCAAAAGCTATGTCTCAAGTGAGTTTCAAATTTTTTGATTTACTATATACTATTTATATAATTAACTAGTCGATATAAAATTGATACAAAAACAAATACTGCTGTATACTCTCTTATAAAATTCTGGAATATTAGGGGGCTTGAGCAATAGTACAGTGGGTAGGGCACTTGCCTTGAACAGGGCTGACACGGTTCAATCCCCAGCACTCCATATGGTCCCCAGAGCCTGCCAAGAATGATTTCTGAGTGCAGAACAATAAATCTGAGGACACTGGGTGTGGCCCATAAACCAAAATATATAAATAACTAAAATTATAAAATCTTAGTTCTCTTTGCTTTTGTGAGTTGTGAGATTTTGAAATTTTATATGCTCCAAATTCAGTTACTGTGTTATCCCTATGAAAAACACATACTTATGATACTACTTTATTTCCCTGATTAATTAATACTACAACTAAGGTATATATTGTCAATAAGCCTGTCAATATGCTCTTTTTCTAACTCTTAATTTGAAACTTCAGCTAAATTCTTAAACAACATAAATTAAGTTTTCTTTGTCTCCGTTTCTTTTATTATCAAATTGTTAATATAAGTCAGAGAATGGATTTCTGTGTGGAAAACTATTGGTTCCCACAAGGAAAAGCAATTTTGGTCATTGCAGTTGAAAGAATCTCAAACAAGGCATTTAATGCTATGAAGAAAAACTAAGCTAGTCAAATTATATAGATTATTGCTTCTTTCATCAGAGAAAACCACCATTCAGAACAAAATAGAGTAAAGACTAGATAAATAGCTCAGTTGCTTGTTGGAAATTAATTCATGTGGAGAAAGGTAATTTCCAACTGAGGATATATATCACAAAACACTTCTTAAGTAGGTCTCCCTGGTGTGTTTAATATTTACTAGTATTAATAAACAAAGGAGGTTGAAAAGTAACAATTTTTCATCTGTTACAATTAGACTAGCCAAAAAAATAAAAAAAGAGGAAAGTTACTTAACTTGAACAAATATAATTAGAATTAAAAGCTCATAAAATTAAGATTAAAAATGTCTTTGTAACATGTTCACATAAAGAGATTTTAGGAGATACTACATACAAAGGTAATTTTAAAATATAATCAAAATACTATTAAAATCTCTTGCCTGAATCCAAGAAGTATGGGTAAATAGGATGATCCTGTTAGCTCAGAGTTTCTTGACACAGTACTATTGAAATCTTGGACAATTTCTTTCTTTCTTGTGGGAGAATATTTTTCTCTGAGTTTAAGGTGTTTGGGCAACATCTTGTCTTTATCCTTAAATACTATGAGAATTCCCAACCGCCCTTGTGGTGACAACCATATATCCCTAGATATTTCCCTTGATATGCTGCTAAGAGGAGGTTATTTTGCTTGTGCTTGAGAACTGTTATTTTCATACAATAGTCAAAATTTTAGAAATAAAAACTGTTACTCAAAACAACACAGCAACTATTGAATAGGAAAGAGGAGCTTCACTGCTAAGAAAAGAACTTAAGAAGAGAAATATGTCTACGAATACAAACATAAGGAAAGTGACAGAAGAGACATCTCTGTAATAATGAGTAGAATTAAGATTATGTAATCATGTCTATGTATTTAATAGATTTATGGAAAAACTCATGCATAGTTAGGAGAAGGAAAACTGGACATGCACAGTTGAGGGACTTATAATAAATTTATATAATCATGCATTTCATCCATAGACAATGGAGACGAAACATCATCTGAAGTGTGTCTTCTAGCATACCAATAAACATACATGCAACTGTAGATGAAGGAATCTTAAATGCACAACCATGTTGATAGATATTGTTTAGTTGGGATGTCTGGGATACTTATAAGTACAAAATATTTGTAATGCTCTGTTTTGACCCAGCCAAAACTAAGAGAATGTAACAGATGATGATGACTTCTAGAAAAGGCTCTCTCATCCTCCAACTATAATTCTATGGCTACTGTGTTTTTACTTTTCCTCTAGCCCCAGAGAAACTTATCTAAATTTCCTTGAACAATAATGGAAATGAAGAGTACAAAATATCAAGTATTTTGGAAAATTTGACGACATTTTTTTCCAAAGTCACAGAAATTGATTTTATATAAAACAACAAAAATCTCTACTGACTGGCTATGGTTTTTAACACCTATCAGGAAGATATTAATATTTCCCAGTGGTACATGTATTGAGTACTGCTGTCAAAGTGTTGGTCATGCAATACATGCTTTTTAGAAGAAAGTGTTGATAGTTTTTCAGCAATCCCTGAGCACCTTTTCTTGAACAAAGAGCAAAATAAAGCAATTTTAAGGAAAGTTCATGCTATATAATAATCTTTATAATCTTGTTTCTTAAAAGCATGTTGAAAGTGTCAAAAAATAAAATAAAAATTTAAACAAAAGCAACTGAAAATATATTGATTAACTTCCTAGAATTTCTCTATACTGGTGGCTCTGTTTTTGTGTTCTGTTTTTATTTCAGTACCACATCCTTCTGTGGGGCAAGATTTTCCCAATAGTCCTTATTTCAAATTTTCCTACAATTAGCTAGGCCATATTTATTTAGCAGCAATTTAGATTATTGCAGTACAACAGGATTCATCTTCTGTCTGGTTTTACTCTTCCATATAATATGAACTAAATGTACAGTCATATTACCATCTTTTGATTTACAGGGCATTTGTACTTCTTATTCACTAATATGAAATTATAAGGTTTTTATACTCATCTGAAAACATAAATGTTTACTTATAAATAATATATCATTAGTTTTTACTAATGCAACATTCATTTCACAATGCATTCAACAATAGACAGTAATGTAGATCTGGATTAGTACTTTATAAGATGGCTTAAAGTATTTTAATCTCAGAAAATGCATGATTCAATTGAGTTATTCAAACCCATGTGTTTCAATATTTTTAAAATCTTGGTTAAAATTTTGAGGTAGAAATTTCAAAATCTAGCTTCAACTTATATATAATTTCATATCTAATCCAGAATTATCATCAATAGAAAATATAGATAACAATACATAATTTATAAAATATTAAAGTTTATACCTGGGGTATTTCCACCATTGTGAACCATGAATATAGTTATATTGGAGGTAGCATTTCTAAAACTTAGAAAATTTTCCCAATTTTGTTGAATTAGATTAATTTTTCTCTTTTGCCATAAGGTTATGTGGCTGGAAGTACAAATATTATTTCTGAGAATCACATTAAATTAAAATATCACTCAACTTTCACTTTTATTTTAATAACTTAAACTGCTTCACTGATAATCATCTTTGGATATAATTAAATAGCAATACACAAATATACTTAACTGAAGCAAACAGTTTAATGTCTTTGAAAAACTGGTTATGAGCATTACTGTTTGTATCTATGAAGTGTGGATTTGTAAATTTTCTTAAAAATTTCATACACAGGGGCTAGAGAGATAGCATGGAGGTAAGGCATTACCTTGCATGCAGAAGGACAGTGGCTTGAATCCCTGAATTCCATGTAGTCTCCCAAGCCTGCCAGGAACAATTACTGTGCGTAGAGCCAGGAGTAACCCCCTGAGCATTGCCGGGTGTAACCCCCCCAAAAAATTTCATACACACTCCATTTTATATTAGATAATGTAAAAATAAATTCATATTGTTAGAAATACCAGTTACCATGTACTAGATTAAAGTGGATAGAAATTCAAATGATCTTTCTGTCTACCTGCTAGTCTTTTTTCTTAACTTAGAGATTTGTGCTTCCCTTAAATTCACAGACATATCCATCATTCCTTTTTCTAAGACTTCCAGGTGTAACTTTTTCTAAAACTTCCAGGTATAACTTGGCTCTTTTAATGAAATACAAATATTTTTGAAATTTCTAAGAATTTGAATTGTTCTTTTATTTATATCTACAAGATTTCCTATGCCCCATGTTCCAATTAAAAACAAAATTAGTTTTCCACTCTTGTTCTAATACAAAGAATAAGATTAAACAATAATATAACATTGTTGGCTCTTATTCAGACACTAAGGCTTCAATAAAAAAATGTTTTCTTGCTATGAAAGTATTAAGCAGTTTGTTAAGATTCTTAAGGTTCAGAGATAAGAAAATGAAATCATTTTATCAATAAACATTAGTATTTTAAAAGCTCAATTAACAGCAATTACCAGAACAATTCAGAAGTCCATGCTCTAAATTACACTATTTTATGTCCTTAACAAAATGGCAAAATCTATGTTCTCTGCTAAATCTTTATTTCTGCTTTTTAACATTATAGTCAATGATTATCAGGGCACACCAGTCTAAAGACAATTGATTGTACATTTGCAATACTTTTAGAAAGCTATAAATCAGAAGATTGGGGTCTACTAGAGAAAAGGGGTTACAGATAAATAAAAAACAAAATCATACCAACTAATAAGAGGCACAACATGGAGGAAACAAATGACAAGGAAATAAGAGTCATAAGTATGGTCACTGAAATATGCAGTTGAAGTTATTCACTTATTACATTATAAGGAAATAACATATTTTAATTTTATTATAATCAATTAAGAATTTAATGACAAACAAAGCTAGTGGTTTATGGCATATATCAATGTTTTTATAATTTTTAGTCATTTTAAGAAGTCTTAAATTTACATTATTTTATTTTTCTTGAGTAAAGAAAAAAATTTCGTTGAAAGCAAAGTAGAAATGTGTGAGGGGAGAGAAGGAAAGAAAGGTACATATTCAGAGAGAATATGGGCTTCTCTTCAGTGAAAAATAAAAGCCAAAACTTTGAGGGTTTTTTTCTGCTTGAAAATGTTGAACAGATACTTTGTCAAAGAAGAAATACAAATGGCCAAAAAACACATGAAAAAATGCTCCACCTCACTAATCATCGGGAGATGCAAATCAAAACAACTAGAGGTACCATCTTACACCACAGAGATTGGCGCACATCACAAAGAATAAGAACAATTAGTGTTGGCAGGGATGTGGAGAGAAAGGAACTTTTATTTACTGCCAGTGGGAATGCTGTCTAGTCCAACCTTTATGAAAAGCAATATGGAGATTCCTCCAAAAACTGGAAATTGAGCGCCCATAAAATCCATCTATACCACTCCTAGGGATATACCCTAGGAACACAAAAATACAATATAATACAATACAATACAATACAATACAAAAATCCCTTCCTATATTCATTGCAGTGCTATTTACAATAGCCAGACTCTGGAAACAACCAAAATGCCCTTTAACAGATGAATGGCTAAAGAAAGTGTGGTACATATGCACAATGGAATATGATGAATTAATGAAATTTTCCAATACATGGATGTACATGGAGTCTATTGTGCTGAGTGAAATAAGTTAAAGTGAGAGAGAGAGAGAGAGAGAGAGACGCAGAATAGTCTCACTCATCTATGGGTTTTAAGAATAGAGGAGGGCTAGAAGGTCCAGCTCACAATCTAAAGCTCACCAAAAAAGTGATGAGTGAAATTAGAGAAATAACAATGTGAATAAATGAGGGAAGTAGAAAG